>NC_080540.1:37310560-37578060 GCF_028640845.1 Ahaetulla prasina | reverse complement strand
GGCAGGATATTTTGAAATTCCCTGCAGCAAAGTCTGAACAAAGGTAGGATTAGCCCTCAGCCATAACAGGAATTGCCCAACAAGCCCCTTCATTGCATCAGCCCAAACTTCAACCAAACATAGCTCAGGTAAACTCCTAGGATTTGTACATGGCCTCATGGAAGTCCGGCAACAGCCAATAGAATATATGTTCTTGAACAGGAAGTTCAAGGGCTAAGCCCAAGAGAAAGTATAAATACCTCAGCCTCAACTGCATGTGGTCAGTTGCCCAGGATCATCCATGTGTTTCTGCTTCATCATTAAACCATCTTTCCAATCAGCCTCCAGCCTCACTTTGTCTCCAGTGCCTTTCTCACGGCTTGAAACTGGATATTTCTTCTAACAAAGGTAAATTAATGTGGTCATGTTTCCCTAGACATCTTATGCTCATATCACATGCCTAACATCGCATCAAAGGAGCAGGCAGTTTATTTCATCTACCGTAGCAGTGATGGATTGATGCTTCTTATATAGTCCATAATATTCTCAATAGCCATCTCCAGATCCATAACATAGAATAGAATGGAACGGAATGGAATAGGATCAATAGTTTATTGGTGTGATTAGACACACAAGGAATTTGTTTCTGGTGAATAAGCTCTCAGTGTACATGCAAAACTGAAAAGTAATCATCATAATAATGATACAATAAGAATAATGAAACCAATTAGGAAAACGAATTTAAGTGCACAGGGATATAATTGCCTTCCAAACACTGTATGATAATAATCTTTGATATATAAGATTGTAGGCTGAATGCCCTCTTAAGCAGCCAGATCTTCAAGAGTTGGAAAGGACCTTTGGAGGTCTTCTAGTCCAACCCCCTGCTCAGGCAGGAAACCCTATACCATTGCAGACAAATGGTTGTCCAATCCCTTCTTTTTATTTTTTATTTATTAAATTATTATTTATTAAATTTTTATACCGCCCTTCTCCCAAAGGACTCAGGGCGGTGTACAGCCAAAGATAAAACTCAATATATATACAATTAAAACCAGAATTTAAAACAAAGCAAATTACAAATAAGGCCGACAACTAAAATTTAAATTTAAAATTTAAAAATTCAAAACCCTAAAACAATAAAAAACCCAATTTAAAATAGTAAAACTATTATGCCAGTCCCGCTTGAATAAATAAGTATGTTTTTAGCTCACGGCGAAAGGTCCGAAGATCAGGCACTTGGCGTAAGCCAGGGGGAAGTTCGTTCCAGAGCATCGGTGCTCCAACAGAGAAGGCCCTGCTCCTGGGGGCCGCCAGCCGACACTGTTTGGCGGACGGCACCCTGAGGAGACCCTCTCTGTGAGAGCGTACGGGTCGGTGGGAGGCATAGGGTAACAGCAGGCGGTCTCGTAAGTACCCGGGTCCTAAGCCATGGAGCGCTTTAAAGGTGGTAACCAAAATCTTGAAGCGCACCCGAAAGACCACAGGAAGCCAGTGCAGACTACGCAGCAGTGGTGTTACGTGGGAGCCACGAGTGGCTCCCGTTACTACCCACGCAGCCGCATTCTGGACTAACTGCAGCCTCCGGGTGCACCTCAAGGGCAGCCCCATGTAGAGAGCATTGCAATAATCCAACCGAGACGTGACCAGAGCGTGAGTGACCGTGCATAAGGCATCCCGGTCAAGGAAGGGACGCAACTGGCGAAACAAGCGGACTTGGTAAAAGGCCCTCCTGCAGATGGCCGCCCAGGTGTTCATCAAAGGACAGCCGTCCATCCAGGAGGACACCCAAGTTGCGTACCACCTCCTTTGGGGCCAATAACTCGCCCCCAACAATCAGCTGTGGGTGCAGCTGACTGTACCGGGGTGCCGGCATCCACAGCCACTCCGTCTTGGAGGGATTGAGCTTGAGTCTGTTTCTCCCCATCCAGACCCGTACGGCTTCCAGGCACCGGGACAGTACTTCAACGGCTTCGTTGGGGTGGTCCGGGGTGGAAAAGTACAGCTAAGTATCGTCAGCGTACAGATGATAACTCACCCCGAAACCACTGATGACCTCCCCCAGCGGCTTCATATAGATGTTGAACAGGAGAGGCGAGAGAATCGACCCCTGAGGCACCCCACAAGTGAGGCGCCTCGCGGACGACTTCTGCCTCCCTGTCAACACCGTCTGCGACCGGTCAGAGAGATAGGAGGAGAACCACCGATATCGGTGCCTCCCACTCCCAACCCCTCCAACCGGCGCAGCAGGATACCATGGTCGATGGTATCAAAAGCCACTGAGAGATCTAATAGGACCAGGGCAGAGGAGAAACTACTGTCCCTGGCCCTCCAGAGGTCATCCACCAACGCGACCAAAGCCGTCTCCGTACTATAACCGGGTCGGAAGCCGGACTGGAACGGGTCTAGATAGACAGCTTCATCCAGGTACCGGGGAAGCTACCATGCAACCACACTCTCTACAACCTTCGCCACAAAGCAAAGGTTGGAGACTGGACAATAATTCCCCAAAATAGCTGGGTCCAGGGAAGGCTTCTTGAGGAGGGGTCTCACCACTGCCTCTTTCAAGGCGGCAGGGAAAACCTCCTCCAACAAAGAAGCATTTATAATCCCCCGGAGCCAGCCTCGTGTCACCTCCTGAGTAGCCAGTACTAACCAGGAGGGACACGGGTCCAGTAAACATGTGGTTGCATGCAACCTCCCCAGCAACCTGTCCACGTCCTCGAGAGCCACAGAATCAAACTCATCCCAAATAACCTCAACAAGATACGTCTCCGTCATCTCGATTGGATCATCGCAGTTTTGGTCCAAACTATCCCGAAGCTGAACGATTTTATCGTATAGATAACCGTTAAACTCCTCAGCACGTCCTTGTAAAGGGTCATCCCGTCCCTCCTGATGAAGGAGGGAGCGGGTCACCCGAAACAAGGCGGCCGGGCGGTTATCTGCCGATGCAATGAGGGTGGAAACATAAGAACGTTTCGCCTCCCCCATTGCCACTAGGTAGGTCTTAGTAAAAGACCTCACTAGTGTCCGATCAGCCTCGGAATGGCTAGACCTCCAAGTGCTCTCTAGGCGTCTTCTCCGGCGTTTCATCTCTCTCAGCTCCTCGGAAAACCAGGGAGCCAATTGAGATCTACGCCGGATCAGAGGCCGCAAAGGCACGACACGGTCCAAAGCCCCAGCCCGGCCCGTTCCCAGGCCGCAACTAGTTCTTCAGTCGTGCCGTGGGCGAGATCCTCAGGGAACGGCCCAAGCTCCGTCCGGAACCTCTCCGGGTCCATCAGGCGCCTGGGACGGAACCAACGCATTGGTTCCGTCTCCCTGCGCCTCCCTTTCTTAAAGAAAGCCTGTGTCTTCTTACTCTTACGATCCAATTTTCACAGCCATACTTTACACTAAAAGGGTCATTGCTTTATTCTTATCTTTGTGATTACAGAAATATAGAATAACAGGGATAGAAAATTTAGTCCAACCCCTGTTCAATACAGATTATGCAAAGTATTTCAACCAAGCCTCTATCAGAAAGCTTGCACTGCTGAGAAACATGCTATTTCATAAGGCAATATGTTCCAACAATCGATAACTCTTACCATCAAGAAATTCATCCTGATATCAATCTATAATATTCTCTGTATTACAACTCTTTAGATTCTGGGAGGTAAATTGCTATCATATCTTCCCTCGGTCTTCTATCAACTTCCTTCTATCAACTTCTATCAAGTTCCTTTAATCAATTTCCCTAAGACTGGTATGTTACTAGTCTGGCAACTCTGCTCTAAACCTGCTCAGTTAAATAATTTCTTTTTGAGGGGTCCTTGGTATTTTTTGAGTTGGATTGTTTCCTTGCAGACATTTCATTACCCAAACTAGGTAACATCATCAGTGCTAAAAGTTTGTAGAGATACTCAGTCATCGAGGTTATGGTTGTCCAAAAGGTGCTTTTTTCAGGAGGCAACTGGACTTTCTTGTTTTTTCTTTGAAGATGTTTTGCTTCTCATCCAAGAAGCTTCTTCAGCTCTGACAGGATTGTGGGGAAATGGAAGGATTTATATTCCTTGCAGAGAGCTGGTCATTTGCATCTTTTTAGAGGGTCATTGAAGCACTTGGAGGTTTATCTGTGTCCTCAGGGTCACCATGACCTGATGACTGAGAATCTCTGCAGACTTTTAGCTATATAATTTGGGATGAACACCTTGGAATGGTGTGAGAATAGGAATGGACCTGAGCACACAGATAATAAACCTCCAAGTGCTTCAATGACCCTCTAAAAGGATGCAAATGACCAGCTGTCTGCAAGGAATATAAACCCTTCCACCCCCCACTATCAGGGGTGAAATCCAGCAGGTTCTGGAGAACTGGTAGAGGAAATTTTTAGTAGTTCAGAGAACCGGCAAATGCACCTCTGGCTGGCCCAAGTGGGGTGGGAATGGAGATTTTGCAATATCTTTCCCCCAGGAGTGGGGAGGGAATGGGGATTTTGCAGTATCCTTCCCCTGGAGTGGGGTGGGAATGGAGATTTTGCAGTATCCTTCCCCTGCCACAGCCACAGAACTGGTAGTAAAAAAAAATGAATTTCTACCACTGCTCACTATCCTGTCAGAGCTGAAGAAGCTTCTTAGATGAGAAGCAAAATGTCTTCAAAGAAAAGACTAGGAAGTCTAGTTGCCTCCTGAAAAAAACCACCTTTGGGATCATCAGTGCTAGATTCTTTTTTAGTGATTCCTTTTTAGACTAAGGTGCCCAGAAAGGGACACATATGCTAAGTGACGCCTCAAAGAGAACAGAAAGAAGTTATGTGATCTAGGCCAGCGGTCACCAACTGGTGGTCCGTGGACCACTGGTGGTCTGTGAGAAAATGTTGGTGATCTGCAGAAAAATTATTTGCATTTTTTATATTGCATTAAATACTACTTGTCTTTTTAAAAAAATGCATATCAGTGGTCCGCAGGATTTAAAATTATGGATTTAGTGGTCCCTGAGGTCTGAAAGGTTGGTGACCCCTGATTTAGGCTCTAGGCTTCCTTTAATACAGCTCCAATCCAAGCCCTGTACTTTGGAATGAGAGAGAATCCATCTTGACCCACCGTGGGGTACACTTCCAACTATTTTGTGATTGCTATTTTATCCTATTCAGTTTTCTTTTCTCAGAGCTAAACATACCCAGTTCCCTCAGCCACTCCTTGTCAGACTTCCATTTTGATCTCTCAGTCATCCTCGTATTCATTCTTTCCATTTGTTCCAGATCCTCTGACTCTTTATTAAAATGTCATCGCCAGATCTGGGCACAATATTTGAAGTACAGGCTGAATTATTATTTTCCATGATGTTGAAATTATCCTTTGATTGATGCAACCTAAAATTGTATTCCCAGAGCCACATCATGCTGATGATTCACATTCTATTTGTGACAAACTGAAATTCCAAGGCGTTTTCAGATATAGCCTCTTAATTTAGTTCAGAAACACCCAATATAATACCTGTGCATTTGATTTCGCTTTCCCAAGTGATGAACTTCACTTTTGTCCCTGTTAAATTTGAGTGCTACACTCCACCCTCTTCTTTAAACCATCAACAGCATTTTGATTTTTCCTCCTGTCAGAGGATTAATTATTTCATCCAGCTTTGTGTTACCTGGAAATTGGATAAGTATTCCCTTCGTGATTGAAATTTTTGGAAAGTAATTTTGTAGAGGCCAGGATTGGTCTTCTGGTGTTCAACTTGATACCTTAGTCCAGTTTGATGATGAACCATTGATGACCATCTGTGATTAGTTTTTTATTTATTTATCAAACTTATATACCGCACCATCTCCGTAGGACACAGGGCGGTTCACAGGCATATTAAAACAATATAATAAATAAGCATTAAAACCCAGTTAAAACTAAATATTATCATGGCCTGATCACTAAAACAATAAAACCCCATTAAAATTTAAAATTATGGATTTAGTGGTCCCTGAGGTCTGAATGGTTGGTGACCCCTGATTTAGGCGCTAGGCTTCTTTTAATACAGCTCCAATCCAAGCCCTGTACTTTGGAATGAGAGAGAATCCATCTTGACCCACCGTGGGGTACACTTCCAACTATTTTGTGATTGCTATTTTATCCTATTCAGTTTTCTTTTCTCAGAGCTAAACATACCCAGTTCCCTCAGCCACTCCTTGTCAGACTTCCATTTTGATCTCTCAGTCATCCTCGTATTCATTCTTTCCATTTGTTCCAGATCCTCTGACTCTTTATTAAAATGTCATCGCCAGATCTGGGCACAATATTTGAAGTACAGGCTGAATTATTATTTTCCATGATGTTGAAATTATCCTTTGATTGATGCCACCTAAAATTGTATTCCCAGAGCCACATCATGCTGATGATTCACATTCTATTTGTGACAAACTGAAATTCCAAGGCGTTTTCAGATATAGCCTCTTAATTTAGTTCAGAAACACCCAATGTAATACCTGTGCATTTGATTTCGCTTTCCCAAGTGATGAACTTCACTTTTGTCCCTGTTAAATTTGAGTGCTACACTCCACCCTCTTCTTTAAACCATCAACAGCATTTTGATTTTTCCTCCTGTCAGAGGATTAATTATTTCATCCAGCTTTGTGTTACCTGGAAATTGGATAAGTATTCCCTTCGTGATTGAAATTTTTGGAAAGTAATTTTGTAGAGGCCAGGATTGGTCTTCTGGTGTTCAACTTGATACCTTAATCCAGTTTGATGATGAACCATTGATGACCATCTGTGATTAGTTTTTTATTTATTTATTTATTTTTATTTATTTATCAAACTTATATACCGCACCATCTCCCGTAGGACTCAGGGCGGTTCACAGGCATATTAAAACAATATAATAAATAACCATTAAAACCCAGTTAAAACTAAATATTATCCTAGCCTGATCACTAAAACAATAAAAACCAATAAAACCCCCATTAAAATTTAACTAAAACATTTTATTCTTAGGCTAGTCCCGCACGCTGGAATAATAAAGTCTTCAGTTCCCGTCTGAAGGTCCGGAGGTCGGGGAGTTGTCGTAATCCCGGAGGAAGCTCGTTCCACAGGGCTGGTGCCGCCACAGAGAAGGCCCTCCCCCTGGGGGTCGCCAACCTGCATTGTTTGGTCGACGGCACCCTGAGGAGGCCCACTCTGTGGGAGCGCACAGGTCGTTGGGAGGCAATCGGCGGCAGAAGGCGGTCTCGAAGGTATCCCGGTCCTAAGCCATGGAGCGCTTTAAAGATGGTAACCAAAACCTTGAATTGCACCCGGAAGACTACCGGTAGCCAGTGTAGGCCGCGCAGGATAGGTGTTATATGGGAGCAACGCGGTGCTCCCTCTATCACCCGCGCGGCCGCATTCTGGACTAACTGGAGCCTCCGGGTGCTCTTCAAGGGGAGCCCCATGTAGAGAGCATTGCAATAGTCCAGGCGGGAAGTGACGAGGGCGTGAGTGACCGTGCGTAAGGCGTCCCGGTCAAGGAAGGGGCGCAACTGGCGGATCAGGTGAACCTGATAAAAAGCTCCCCTGGCGACGGCTGTCAAATGTTCTTCTAAGGACAGCCGATCGTCCAGGAGAACGCCTAAGTTGCGCACTCCCTCCCTGGGGGTCAATACTTCTTCCCCCACAGTCAGCGATGGTGTAAGCTGACTGTACCGGGACGCCGGCACCCACAGCCACTCAGTCTTGGAAGGGTTGAGTCGGAGCCTGTTCCTCCCCATCCAGACCCGCACGGCCTCAAGACACCGGCCCATCACCTCAACGGCTTCATTGGGGTGGTTCGGGGTGGAAATGTACAGCTGAGTATCATCAGCGTACAGATGATAATCCACCCCGAAACCACGGATAACCTCACCCAGCGGCTTCATATAGATGTTGAACAGGAGAGGCGAGAGAACAGACCCCTGAGGCACCCCACAAGTGAGGCGCCTAGGGGTCGACCTCTGCCCCCCTGCCAACACCGTCTGCAAACGGTCAGAGAGATAGGAGGAGAACCACCGATAAACGGTGCCTCCCCCCCCCCACCCCCCCAACCCCCCCCGCAGGGTACCCTGGTCGATGGTATCAAAAGCCGGCGCGAGATCTAATAGAACCAGGACAGAGGAACAACCCCTGTCCCGGGCTCTCCAGAGGTCATCCACCAACGCGACCAAAGCCGTCTCGGTGCTGTAACCGGGTCTGAAACCGGACTGGAACGGGTCCAGATAGACAGTTTCCTCCAGGTGTTGAGGAAGCTGATTTGCCACCACACTCTCAACAACCTTCGCTAAAAAGCGAAGGTTGGAGACTGGACGATAGTTCGCTAAAACAGCCGGGTCCAGGGAGGGCTTCTTGAGGAGGGGCCTCACCACCGCCTCTTTCAAAGCGGCGGGGAAGACACCCTCCAACAAAGAAGCGTTGGTAACTTCCTGGAGCCAGCCTCGTGTAACCTCCCGAGTGGCCAGCACCATCCAGGAGGGACACGGGTCCAATAAACATGTGGTGGAGTTCAACCTACCCAACAACCTGTCCATGTCCTCAGGAGTCACAGGATCGAACTCAGCCCAGATAACATTCTCAAGACTTGTCTCCGCCATCCCACCTGAATCTATCCAATCAGTGTCCAAGCCGTCCCGAATCTGAGCGATTTTATCAGACAGATACTGAACAAAATCCTCAGCGCGTCCCTGTAAGGGGTCCTCCCGAGCCTCCTGCGTGAGCAGGGAGCGGGTCACCCTAAACAGGGTGGCTGGGCGATTATCTGCCGATGCGATGAGTGCGGAGAAATAGTTATGTTTCGCCGCCCTGATCGCCACTAGGTAGGTCTGAATATATGACCTTACTAGTGTTCGGTCAGGTTCGGAGCGGCTGGACCTCCAGGCGCTCTCTAGGCTTCTTTTCCGGCGCTTCATCTCTCTCAGCTCCTCGTTATACCAAGGAGCTGGTCGAGTTCATCGCCGGGTCAGAAGCCGCAAAGGCACGACGCGGTCTAAGGCGCCAGCGCCCGCCTCATCCCAGGCGGCCACCAGCTCCTCAGCCGAGCCGTGGGCTAACTCCCTCGGAAATGGCCCAAGCTCCGTCAGAAACCTCTCAGGGTCCATCAGGCGCCTGGGACGGAACCATTGAACCGGTTCCGTCTCCCTGCGGTGAGGTGTAGCGGTCCGAAAGTCTAGCTGAAGGAGTAAATGATCTGACCATGACAAGGGTTGAGATATTAATTCCCCTAACTCCAGATCATTTAGCCACTGTCCCGAGACGAAAATCAAGTCCAGTGTGTTACCCCCGACGTGGGTGGGGACCGCAACTACCTGGGTCAGGTCCAAGGCCGTCATGGAAGCCATGAACTCCCGAGCTACCATTAACGAATCGCCCGCCAACGGCAAGTTGAAATCCCCCATGACCATAAGTCTGGAGGTCTCAACCGCCGTCCCGGCTATCATCTCCAGCAGCTCGGGCAGGGCTGCCGTCACATAGCAAGGAGCCAGGTACGTGATCAGCAAGCCCACCTGCACCCCCCGGCCCCACCTCATGAGGAGGGTTTCACAACCGGCTATCTACGGGACAGCAATCTCCCTCGGATCCAGACTCTCGTTAATAACAACCGCTTCCCCCCCACCCCTACCCTGGGCCCTCGGCTGATGAAACGCACGGAAACCTGGCGGGCACATCTCAGTGAGGGGAACCCCCCCTTCCGTGCCCAGCCAGGTCTCCGTAATGCCCATTAGGTCTGCTCCTCCCTCTTGAATAAGATCGGATATGAGGGGGGCCTTATACATGACGGACCTGGCATTACATAATATCAGTCGAAGGTCCAGGTTCCGGGGGATATAACCACTCAGGACCCAAGTGAAGCCTAGGGGCCCGGAGTGCGGTATCGCTTTCAAACAGTGAGAACACACTCCCCGAACATGATACGAGCCCCTGCTTCCGCCATACCTGCCCCTCCCTCGTACCATGCAGATGGAAGTGCCCATACATGGTCGAGCCTTAACCTCCTCCAAGACCTCCAATTTACAAACCTCCAGATCATGAACCTTAGAAGGGACTAGCCTAATCCCCTGTGGGTGTGCCCCCCACCCCACCCCACTCCCCAACCCCTTATTTGAATTAGATAAAAGTTTACAAAAAGATAAATTTAAAAACCTCCTTAACCCTCTCTTAGAAGCATGCCACCTCTCGGGATTCCAAAATCCGTCATAGAGGTAGGCCCTCGGTAAAGAGGAGGGCCACACCCGCGAGAGGGGGGCATCTCGCAGTGCAAGAAGCTGATTATGTGAAAAAGTCATCAGAGATTGTAGAAAATGGTGGTATCCTGGTTTGTCGAGATCTTAAACGACAGTTATTGGGCAGAAACTGCCAGCTGGATAACGAGATCTTAAAAAGTGCATAGTTCAAACAACATAATCCTGGGTGGAACAAGATGGTCCACCACCCAGGTTCTCATGGAGGTTCCATCAGAAGGGGAGAGAAGAGCAGTGACCGTCGCCGCCGCGGGACGTCTTCCACGATAGTCTTGCCATCGCCGTTGTCACCGCCCCGGCATCCAGCCACCACTCAAGGAGCCCCCCAAGGACCCCAGCGGAGCCCCCGGGAAACCATAGAGCCCCCTGGGGGGAAGGGGGACATTCACCGTCGCCATCGCCGTCTTCGCCATCCCCATCAGGGTATCACTGCCGGCGTCCTAGGTGTTTAAAGGCAACCACCGTCCCCTTAACAACAACAACCCCCAATCAACAGGGGCCCCAAGGCTCGAGGGGGTCCGCTGGGTACCCAGCAGGGCTCCAAAAGTCTCCAGAGTTGTTTAATCGTTGGTTAAATTGATTAAGGCACCAAGGCCCAAGCGCCTTCCACCAAGGCCGTGGGCTCTGTTGACTCTCCAGGGGTGAGCACCGCCAGCTCCCCAGGCACCCCAGCCGCCCAGCCCTCACTGGCAGAGCAAACATGCCAGTATAAACAGGCCGAGACAGGCCGAGACAGGCCGAAATGATCCGGAAGAAACCTCGGCAGCCGCTCCCCCTTCAAGCCCACAGGCCCCCAGTCCTCCTCAAAGGCCTAATTCATTGATCTTCGCCATCCCGGCTCACCGCCTCAGCAAGTCTTCGGCCACTACATCACCTCCGCTGCCCCAGACGGCCTCACCGCTGCCACCATCAGTCGTCCACGACGCCTCCGCCAGCCGCCACACGAGCCGCGAACAGAGAACGTCGGGGAACACCAGGAAACGCCGGAAAAGCCGCCAGCGGCCAGCCACCACCCCAATCAGGCCCGCCGCGCCTGGAAGCCACGCCCAGGAACCGCCGCTCTCCATGCCTCCGTTTCAGTCCATGTCTTCCATGCCTCCGTTTCTGCCGCCCCGATCGTCCTCGAGGGCAAAACAGCCCTCATCGGGGCGACAAGATGTTCCTCAGCAAGGTACAGGGGCCATGCTGGCAAAAAGCCCCCTCCTCAGCCCAGCCTCCCCAGGAACGGACCACCAGCCTCCGCCCCCTAGCTACCAATAGACCAATGAACTAGTTTCACTCTCTGTACATATCTGGTTTGCTATTAGCATGTAATCAGGTAGTTTGTTAAATGCTTTGTTGAAGTCAGGATGTTTTATCGACAGCATTTCCATAAGCTGTCGAGGTCAAATAAAAATGAAACAAGGATTCATCGGTCTAGCAAGATTTGCTTTTGAAAAATCCATAATGAATTTTAGTCATCATTGATTTTTTTTTCAAGATGGTTGCAAATTGATTGCTTTATTATCTGTTTAGAAACTTCCCAGGTATTGATGGTGAACTGACAGGTCTATAGCTTTTTTGTCTTCCCTTCTGATGACGGGGACAACGTTTGCCTTTCTCTGCTTGTTTCCTAGGGTATCAATATTGTTCAATATTGTTTTGGTCAACCTGGAGGTGGCATCTTGCTCCTCCTGCTTTTTGCAATTGTAAAACACCCATCCTCTTTTTAGGGAAGGTTGAAGCCAAATAAAGGTTGAGTAGTTCAGCCTTACCTTCCTTAGCTAATACCTCTTTGCCCTTTTCACCAATCAGCTGATGTGCTGTTTGCTAATTATCCCTTCAGACTTAGATCTAGAAAGAAACTGTTTTTGTTAATGCTAGAATTCTTCACTAATATGAGCTCATTCAGAGCTTTACCTTCCTTGACATCTTTACAAATCCAAGTCATTTGTCTGTACTCTTATTTGGTGACCTGGCTTTCTAGCCATGTTCTGCTGTGTCTCTATTTGGAATTCTTTGATTTTCACTAAACTTTATTTTAATTTATTTTTCCTGTTGTCTATCTCCCACCCACCCCCGTTAATGATTATGTTTTCAGTTATTTTTCCTTAACTCTCATCCATTTCAGGCATTTTTCCCATTCTTGGCATTGATTTCTACTTATCATGCTCTGAGTTTATCAAATCTACTTTCCTAAATTCCAAAGCATGTGACGAACTACAAGTATGTTCACCCATAATATTGCTTGTGGGTGTCCATATAATATTGGCCAGTGGTGTCCATATAAGATTGAAGAGAATTTCAGAATTATTTAACTGCTTTCTTCCACATGGATAGAATCAACTCAAGGAAAAGGAGAACCTATAGTGCCTTCTTCCATTTTTATTTATTCATATCCCATATTTAGTATTTTTATAAACAACTCAAGGTGGCCAACATATTGAGCTTACCTTCCTCCTCCTATTTTTCCCACAGCTACAACCCTGTGAGGTGAATTGGGCTGAGAGACACAAAGTGGCTGGCCCAGAGTCACATACCTGACTTTTATGTCTAAGGCGAGACTAAAATTCACAGTTTCTTGCTGATTGGTCCAAAGTCACCCAGGCGACTTCCATGGCTAAGGCAAGTCTAGAACTCACGGTCTCCTGCTCTCTAGCCTGGTGCCTTAACCATTATACCAGTCTGACTCTCAAACTCTATCTTCTGAAATGAAAGCAAGTCAACTCAAGGGCTGACCAGAATATAACCATTTTTGTCTCTCTTCAGATGTCCGGGTAATTAGAAGTCCCCCATCATTATTACTTCATGCTTCATTTGAAAGATCTACATTTTGCTTTTGGAAGGAAACATCTACAACTGATTCCTGGTTGAACAATCAGCAACCCCAACAATAGTACAGCTTTTATCCCAACTTCCTTTTATTTTAATTCAAAAATCTCAGCAGGACTACCATCTTGATTCCCACAAATTCTCTGTAGGTGTTGGTATTTGTAGCAATGCTCTCCCCATTTTAATTCTTCCCATACTTTTTATACTCTTCCTATCTTTTCTTCAACTGCTTCATTCCGGGCATGAGCATCATTCCACCAGGCCTCAGTTGTACCTGTTCAATAATATTTACCTTCTTTCTGTAAGCATTCCAGTTCCTATTATTCCCCATACTCTAACTCAGCGGTCTTCAACCTTGACAACTTTATGACTTGTGGACTTCAATTCCTCAGCCAGCATATGCTGAATTCTGGGAGTTTGTTCTGTCCTCCTCCGCCTCCGTCTGAATGATGGCTTAATTAGCCGGCACTATCAGCTCTGGCAGCAAAAGAGCCAGCGTCTGCGAAGAGCCCTCGTTATCTTCCACGACGCTGGTGAGTCACAAATTTCAGCTCTAGTCAATCAGTGGATTTGCTTGTTACAAAGAGACACAGCAGTTCTCGCTGCCTTTTATATCCTGTGGGATGTGGCTCCATGACTCAGAACTTCCTAGGCCTGCCCTACCCTTGCTTCTGTTGTTCCCTCCTCTCCTGCCTACGAAACTTAGGATTCAACCAAGCTTGATTGCTGTCAGCTGGGTCTGCAGGTGTGGCCTGGGGGGGAAAGAGTCAGGGGATGGAGGCCTCATTATTTCTTCCACCTGGCCTGCTTCTGGCTCCTGGAGCTGAGCCAGGCTGCTCCTGAGGTAAGTCCTGACGGCCCTTCCCCCTCACTGTCCAAGTCACTTTCTGGCAGCAGGCCCAGCTCCAAGTCACTTTCTGGCAGGAGGGCCGGCTCGGGGGGGCACAGACACAACAGAGTTGAAGTCCACAAGTCATATAGTTGCCAAGGTTGGAGAACCCTGCTCTAAGCCACTGTTTCTCAACTTTGGCAGCTTTAAGATGTGCGGACTTCAATTTATTTATTTATTTATTTTATTTTATCTTTATTTATTTTGTCAAGCATATATAAGATAAACATAATTTGACTACATGAAAAGAGTAAGTAAAAAGGAACATTAGGACAGGGACGGTAGGCACGCTGGTGCACTTATGCACACCCCTTACAGACCTCTTAGGAATGGGGTAAGGTCAACAGTAGATAGTTTAAGGTTAAGTTGTGGGGGTTTGGGGATGAAACCACAGAGTCAGGTAGTGCATTCCAGGCATTGACCACTCTGTTACTGAAGTCATATTTTCTGCAATTGAGTTTGGAGCGGTTTACCTTGAGTAAATTCCCAGAATTCCCCAGCCAGCATGGAATTCTGGCAGTTGAAGTCCCCACATTTTAAGAGACACTGCTGTAAGCACAAGCAGGTAGACAGGAGAGACCATGGATTTTATTCATCAGTTGATTCCCAGATTTTTGATGGATTCATTGGTCTTGTGCTTCATGGTGAACCTAGGCTTGCTTATTCTTGTCACGCACTTCCCTTTTCTGAGGTTCTTATTCCCAAGTTTCCATTTCTAACTCCTACAGGGTACATCTTAAAATCCCCTTGACCAAGTACGGTACGCACCAGGAAAACACATTGTTCCAATTCTTATAAAGCAAACACTTTGCAGCGATCTGAATAGATGATTGTGAATATCCTGAGCGCAGGTTTTTTTATCTCGCTCATGGAATAAGGAAGGAGTGGGAGAGAAATAAGTGCTGCCTTTTGTTTCCTTACTGGTACAGCAACTTAATTCCTTGGAAAACAGAAATGGAAAACAATTGTGCCAGTTGGATGCTAACAGCATGAACTTAGTAGGCTTCTTCACCAAAGAGAAGATTTTTTTTCTCCTCAATATTTAAACAGAGAGTCCATATAATAGGTAGTTTGGGCTTTTATTTATAATACGGATTCAACAGTAACAGGATTTTTAATCTATATTCTGACAGAAAGAACATTTTCCATTCCAACAAAGAGCAGCACAATGCAGCTTAGATTAAAAAAATCAACAACTCGCCAGTAGATGATAGCCCATAGATGATCTTAGGAAAACTAAGCAGTATCAGTCCTGGTTAGAACTGGGATGGGAGACCACTAGGAAATCTCATGTTTGTCTGGAAAGAAGGAAAAAAGTCTCAGATGAAGGCAGTGGTACTGATTCCACGTTGCTAAGAAAATGGCATATCCACATAGTCAGCCGAAATTAAACTTGAGTCAGGGGAGCCTTTAGCATTATTTTATTGATTATTGGTACCACTCGAAAGTCAAAGATGTGAGTGTTCTTCAAGTTTTAGTAGGGTTCAGGAACTGTACTCGCTACTCAAAAAGCTGGGTTCTATTACCTGAAGCCTTGATGTGGTTTGTTGAAGTAGCATGTAGCATGAACCAGGCATTCTGGTTTATGAGCTCAAATTTGTTTTAAGTGATAACCAAATCAAATCATCATGAAAATGAACTATACCTTAGCACATGACTGAACCCAGTTAAGACAAAGAACATAATAACAGGCTGAAGTAGAGGCTCCACAAAATCCCTAAATGGGCATAGTCATAAACTCACCAGGAACTGAACAAGGCTTGAAGGAGATGTTATCATTTTATTGCTACTTTGGGGTCCTTTTTTTTTGTAAAACCCAAATCGGTGGTGTTGTTCCGATTTGTTAAACTGCTGGCTTTAATCAACGAGGCTTTTTTTATTATTATTACTTTCCCACAGCACTGATTTTGCTTGACCACTTCTCTCTTTCTGGTACCACAGATTAATAGCTAAACTTTCATTACTAAGGTTGTGGACTTCCACTTGCTTTTCTGAGTAGACCCCACTGAATGGCTGTATAACCTGTGGAAGATTTCAACCAAGAGATACTATACAGAAAAACTGCACTAGTCATAATTTTGTAACCAGCACATCTATCTGGCAGATAGGGTGATTAACAACTTCATTTGTTAGTTATTGCTTTAATGTATGTTGTATATACCTACAAAATCCCTCTAAAAGCTGATGTACATGTACATTACTACAATGAAATCAAAAACTTTATGGGTCAAGTAATAAGTAGACATGACTTCACAGACCATTCCTGTAGCTTTTTTGCCAATTATATGGAACTGATTTGCCACTGCTTTTTTCAGGGATTTGGTTGGTTATTTTAACTTCCAGTCTGTTCTACAGCCCTGGAATTTCCTGATTAACTCCCACCAATAGCTAACTTAGCTTTTCAAGATCACCAGCTATTTAAATACAATGAGGAAGGAAATAACTCAGCCATCCTTCCAGTCATCATTTAACAAACTATATGGGTTCCCCTTACTTTTCTCATGCTTGCTCCTCCCACACCCCACAAATTTGCTCCAGGTGGGCTTCTAAACTTCCACATCAGGCACTCTTTTTTAATTGGGGATGGGCAGTACATAAAGAATATGTCAGCATTCTGAGTAATGCATCCGCCAAAACCAGAACTCCGAGGCAGGTGGATTCATCAAAGAACGTGTTTATTCATTTTGGCACAGTTAGTGAAAACCAACTCTGGAAGTTTTCTCACGCTTTTCTCACGACATAATTAAAAGAACAACTGTCTCCCCCCACCCCCAAGTGTCACAGATCACATTGTCCAATGAGGATGTTTGGTGGGTTACTTGGTCACTCCTCTCTTCCTCCGACTCCTGCCACCTGTTGGAATGACCTTGGTTCCCACAAGAAAGCTTTTTGTTTTGACTGCTAGCCAGTCTATCTACTTCCCCCTCCCTTCCCCCCGTCACTTTGTGTCAACTATGAGGCAGCAATAGATGGCTTCATCCAGATTTACTTCAGAGTTGACAGGATGGAGGAATGGAAAGAATTGCTGCAATAGATTATCCATAGCTGGAGATCAATGCCAATATAACTCAAAATGTGACCATCATTTTATGAACTTATTATTATATAAAGCACCTGAAGGCAGGACAAGAAGCAGTGGGTGGAAACTAATCAAAGAGAGAACCAACCTAGAATTAAGGAGAAATTTCCTAAGAGCAAGTAGAACGGCTTGTCTTCAGAAGTTGTGGGTTGCTCCATGACTGGAGATTTTTAAAAAGAGATTGGACATGGTATAGGGTGGAGATTTGAAATGGTATAGGGTCCCCTGCTTGGCTGGGTGATTGGATTGGAGGACCTCTGGGGTCCCTTCCCCTATTATTCTGTTCAGTGGTGGGATTCAAATTTTTTTACTACCGGTTCTGTGGGTGTGGCTTGGTGGGCGTGGTAGGGGAAGGTTACTGCAAAATCCTCATTTGCTCCTGATCAGCTGGGACTCAGGAGGCAGAGAATAGAAGGGGGCAGGGCCAGTCAGACGTGGTATTTACCGGTTCTCCGAACTACTCAAAATTTCCACTACCGGTTCTCCAGAACTTGTCAGAACCTGCTGAATACCACCTCTGGTTCTGTTATGCTATCATTCTTTCTATGATCATGGTGTATCCATCCCATCAAGCCCAACAAAAGTCTAAAACAGTATAGGATCTCCTGCCATATGACTAGAAGACCTCTAAGATCCCTTCCAACCCTGTTATTCTATGTTCTGCATATAGAATATAGAACTTATTGTCTGACAATGCATTGACGAGCTGTTTAGCAATGCATTTTGCCCGTTTAATATACCGC
The DNA here is from genome assembly GCF_028640845.1 of Ahaetulla prasina. Classification (NCBI taxonomy): domain Eukaryota; kingdom Metazoa; phylum Chordata; class Lepidosauria; order Squamata; family Colubridae; genus Ahaetulla; species Ahaetulla prasina. The sequence continues at coordinate 37,560,340 of NC_080540.1, read as the reverse complement.
TTACATTTGAAATCTTAATCAACCTTTCATTCTATTTTGGTAGTATGTGTTGGAATAGATTTTGAAGTACAAGTACCTGCATCACATCTCTAAAATTATTAAGATATGTAGAAGGTACATGAACACCTGAATATCTGGCAATTAAGAAGAAATAGAAAAGTACTTTTTCAAGGGTTCTTTTTTCTTTATGTATCTGTTTTTACATTACTGTATACCAACACAAAGCATGTATGTATTGGTCCAGGCAATGGGAGTCAAATTATTCTCCAAAGCACCTGAGGGTAGAACAAGAAGCAATGGGTGGAAACTAATCAAGGAGAGAAGCAGTTTAGAACTAAGGAGAAATTTCCTGACAGTTAGAACAATTAGTCAGTGGAAGAACTTGCCTGCAGAAGTTGTGAATGCTCCAACACTGGAAATTTTTAAGAAAACGTTGGATAGACATTTGTCTGAAATGGTGTAGGGTTTCCTGCCTGGGCAGGGGGTTGGACTAGAAGACCTCCAAGGTCCCTTCCAACTCTGATATTATTATTATTATGTACTGGTAAAGTAAACCAAACTGGTAAAAATTAGGTAGCCTAGTCTAATAAAATATTTTTTTAAAAAATCACAACATTTTTACAGCAAATGAAAATTGTGCTAAGAACCTCTCATGCGACCCCACCAAGAGTTAGTAAAAGTTGTAGTTTTTAAGGATGACAGAAGGGAAGAGGATATTTAGCTGTAATTACATTTAAACACTAAATCAAATGTAGTTTTGTGTTTTTTGCCCAGCCCTATAATTTTTTTTGGAGTACAGCCCTTAATATGTGATTCAGAAGATGTGGGTGTTTTCAGCTCCACCATCTCCATGGACATCTCCCACTTTTACAGGCGGTTTTTTGGGGGGGGGTTGGGTGAAGCAATATAAACATGCCAGTTGGGTTTTGTTGATTTGTTTGTCTTTATTAGTACAATTTACATGCTGTTCCATTTCAGAAGGCTCCAAAGTGGCTTAGTTAAAAACAAAAATCAATTAATATAATTGCAGATTGACGCACCATCACTCACGGATAATAGCATGAACTTAGTCAGCATAAAATGCCTTTCTGAGGAGTCATGTTTTTACAGCGTTCCAAAAATGTAATAAGTAGGGGGGGTTTGATTTAAATACTTGAAGATAAGCTCCTCCAAAGGAAAGTGAAGCCAAGAATGCTTGAGTCTGGGAACTCTGGAATTCTTCTGCAAACCCTCTCTTTTAGACCCAACTGGATGGACAGATTCAATTTGGAGTACAGGCATCTCCAGGCCCTAAGCCACAAATGGCTTTAAAGATGAGAAATGGGACCTCGACTTGACAAATGAAATTCCCATAGTTTTAAAAGGGTGATCATTGGTGTGCTCATAATGACTTTTGCTCCAATTCCTGTTTTAGCAAAAGATTCCAGATGATCTTCAAGGGCTTGTAGATCCATCGTAGGTGGAGAAGACGAGGCAGCTTCTGCCTATCTCATAAGAGTTGTTTGAGAAGACAATCTACCATTCCATCTTTAAAGGATTGTCATCACTGGAGACTTTGCAGATGAGCCTGCTCTATAGCTCTTTTTTCTTTTGGAGCAACGTCTGTAGAGATTCTCAGTCATCCAGGTCATGGTTGTCCCAGAGGTTTGCAGCAATGATTTACAAGTTCAGGCTACACCAACCCTACTGGATCAAGAAAATCTTCTCTGAGATGGCTGTTCTGAGAAGCCTATGGGGTTTGATATTTATTTATTACAATACTTAAACCACCTAATAGTTCTATGGCTGGTTTACAGACAAGCACACTATGGTTTGAAATAAAGGTACCGGTATGTACCATAAAAATCAAAGAAAATGCAAAACAAGAATGCTTTGGTTGGGTTGGTAGTAGAGTTCCCCCTTATGATACCAGAGAACTTCCATTTGCTTTCCCTGGGAGCAGAGTTGGAGGCAGTTTGGAGGTCCCGGTCATCATGACAATTTTGGACTCAATTCAGATCAGACAGGGTGGTCCCACATTAGATTTAGTATTTGTTTTAGGGCAGTGGCAATGTAATCTGGAGGTGGAAGAGCTGTGGATATTCACATTAGCCCCTTGCCATAATAAGATCAATGTCTGTTTGCCTTTATTGGCCAACTCCTTACAATAGAAAAGAAGGACCTTAGCAATTGGTCTGTCCAGGATGAAACCCTTTTCAGTTTCAGAGGGAATTAGGGATAGTTTCTGAGGCTCTAATGGGACATGGTGGCTCAGTGACTAAGATGCTGAACTTGTCGATTGAAAGGTTGGCAGTTCATCTGTTTGAATCCCTAATGCCGCATAACAGGGTGAGCTCCCGTTACTTGTCCCAGCTTCTGCCAACCTAGCAGTTTGAAAGCACGTAAACATGCAAGTAGAAAAATAGGTACCACCTTTGCTGGGAAGGTAACAGTTTTCTGTGCGCCTTTGGTGTTTAGTCATGCCAGCCACATGACCACAGAGACATCTTCAGACAGCACTGGCTCTTCGGCTTTGAAACGGAGATGAGTACCGCTCCCTAGAATCGGGAACCACTAGCATATATAGTTCTCATATAAGGAGAACCTTTACCTTTGAGGCTCTAGTGCACTGTTTGGCCTGGATCTTAGTGGCTGCCTGGAGCAAGGGAAAGCAAAACACTGCATTGGATTGTGCCTATGTGGATACTTGTGGCTTTTGAAAAGCTCCTTGATTTTCAGAGGAACCCCAAGGAGTTAAAACCACAGAGGAGATACCTAGAGCATCAGTGGAGGAAGGCAAAGGGGAAAACCAACTGAATACTGCTAACTTGCTTGGATCCACTCTGAACTGGAATCTGGCTATGTAGGTCTTATGAAATTGGCTGAAGTAATGTTGGGTCCTTGGTGCTCTCTGAGCTGGGTTGTTTTCTTGCAAATGTTTCATTACCAAACTAGGTAACCTCGCCAGTACTGCTAGGGAGTGGGGTTTGCTCTCATTTTATATACTAGTGGCTTGTCCTTTCAGTTTTAGTGGAAGAGATCTTGGCAGTTCCTTGATTGGGATATTGTTTACTATTAGCTCTGAGTTGGTGGTTCCTTGATTGGGGTATTGTTTGCTTCTTCTTTCTCAAGAGACAGAACAAGTCCTTGGGGCTTTAATTGTGGCCACCCACACATTGGAACATTTACTGGGTATTTTAAAAGTTAGAAGAACATCCATTCGTCAATCCATTCATCCATTCCCTTATTTTAGCTTGCTTCCCTTTGGGATGGGGGTTGCTCTTCTGGATTAAGGTGGGGCGGGTAGGCCAAACAGAAAAATCATCCCATCAATCTAATACAACCCTGAGCTGGAACAAGATGGGGAAAGGCAGAGAGATGAAGGGAAAAAAGTTATGCTGGAGTTGTAGCATTTGTAGCAACCCTGCATAAAGAATGCCATTCATTCTGGGATGGGTGGCAGCTGGGCTCACACAGCACACTCAATCAGTAACCCAGGTTAAGAGAACACAATAGCAGGGGTCTGCACACCTGGCTCTTTTAAGACTTGTGGACTTCAACTCCTAGACTTCCTCAGCCAGCAAAGCTGGCTGAAGAAGTCTGGGAGTTGAAGTCCACAAGTCTTAAAAGAGCCAAGTGTGCAAACCCCTGAGCTAGGTTCACATAGCATACCGTTGTGAACTTCCATCCAGATCCCATTTACAGTAATGTAAGGTGCAAACTCAGCCAGCATGTGAGAATGGCTGAATTTGAACAATGTGCTAGGCTAGACTAAATGGAGAAAATGCTACTTTGGTGGTTCAGCCCGTTGTGTGTGAACTGAGCCAAATGCAATGAGACCTACAGCGATTTATTGATGAAAGCACAGCGTTGTTATAGGAACATAGCAGTGGTGTTTTGCTAACCCCAAAATTAACGATTGGAGTTTAATATGGTTGTGTGGATTCACCTGGTAAATACAGGGATTGGATGGGGGCAATTTTAACTGCTGAGAGGTGGGAGAGGGGAAACATTTATTAGGGTTCCCAGATCGTTTTCTTTCCACTGCCTCTGTGTCAGTTATCACCGACTGACTTCTTCCCCACTTTGGGAAACCAAGGGGCTTTAGTAAACGGGAGAACTATTATAGCTTCCATTATTTGTTCTATCGCTCCGAATTAAAACGCATCGATTCCTTCGATCGTTTTCCAACGCGCAATTATAGAAGTTTTTTTCCCCCCCTTTTCCGTAGGAAAGCCCGCTCCACGTCTCATCCTCGGGGATTGGCTTCCATCGCCAGCCCACCTGGTTGGGGTTTAGGAGAAAGGAAAACAAAAAACCGCGCTGAGATTGCGCTGCTGGGCGAAACGGGCAAACCGAGCGCAAACCCAGCCGCAGGCGGCTGCTTCGTTAAGGCCGGGAAGGAAAGCGAAACGTCAAGGCGCTAGAGCGCATGAAGGAAGAAAGGAGGGAGGGAGGGAAGGAGGGAGGGAGGGAGAGAAGCGCGGGCCCAGTCCCAGAGGGAGCCCAAGACACGTGAGGTCAGCAGGCAGCACGAAGCCATCCCGGGGCCGAGGGGGAGGGGACCAGCCGCCCAGGGCTGCGCGGCGGGCGAGTGGGAAGCCACAGCGTCTTCTCTCGCTTACCGAACCGCCCCGGCTAAGGACGCGCCGCCCTGGCTTCGCTGCCCTAAGGGCCAGCCGGCTCCTCGGAGGGTCTCCCAAGCTCTCGGGGACGACTCCCAGGAACCCGCCGGCGTCCGACCCGCCAAGCTCGACGCTCGCCCTTCGCCGGTTGGGAAGCCGCTGCTGCCATGTTCAGCCGGAGCTCTCGGAAGCGCTTCTCCAGCAGATCGGTGAGGGACTCCCTCCTTTCTCCCCACCCCCACCCCCAAACACCCCCCACCCGGGCGCTTGCTGAGGGGAGGCGGCGGGGCGGGTGGAGGCGGCGGCGGCGGCTGCGGCGGGATTGGGAGGTGGCGGAGATCCCCTGTTCCTCAGCCGCGCGTCCCACTTGGCGGCTCGGCTCCCCCTTTTTTTTTTCAAACCCGAGCATTGTGTCTGGGCACCTTCGGGACAGGAGGCTGTCCTCCTCCCGCCTTCCCTAAAGTCATTAAGCGGGTCACCGCATCCCCTCAATAGCGAAGTCAAAAGGAAAAAAAAAAAAGCCCGTTGACTCGCGACTCCCTTTGTGCAGAAAGAATCGCGCCGGGGTCTCAGCTGGACACTTCTTCCGAGCCCAGTGGGGCTCTGGGCTTCTCCCCTTCTCTCGAGAAGGCCAATTCTCTGTCCCCCGAGTGAGCAGTTTCCCTCTATGGAATCAACACATTGTTGCTGTGCTTTATTTATTTATTATTATTATTTTTTTAAATATCCCAGGTCAGCCTAGCCCCCCCCCCCAATCACCATTTGTCAGTAGGCAGGTGTCATCCATCATCTGCCGGGGTTCTTTGCAAGGAGAGCAGGCTTCTTTTCTGTATTGATGGACATTTTTGTTTCTTCTTCTTTTCTTAATCGAAGTTGACTGCCTTGGGGGAGTTGAAAAGGGAGCAGCCTTGTAACACCTGCGGAGACCAGTGTCCGGGGTTCGCGCTTCATAAATGGAGGTAAGAAAGCGCACAGAGCCTTCCGCCCCTCTCTCCCCACTTTCCAGAGTTGTGAAAACAAAGGAGGGCACACCCACTCTATGAAAAGAATAAGCTAAGAAGGAGTGTGCTTGTGTGCTTTAAATGTGACACCCCCCCCCTTCATACACATACACCCCCAGTGCACCAAGGAGGTTCTTGGTTGGGTTGTTATTTTTGCAAGTCGGGTTACTCAGCCTTCGGAAATCGTGGACGCAGTGCTCAGGGCTTGTCGCTTTTGTTTTAAACAAAGTTTGTGTGGCATTTGGCTTCGTTTGTATGGAAGGCCTGTGTCAGGCAACCTGTGGCTCTTCCTGTTATTGGTCTCTAATTTTACCATTCTGAGATCTGATATTTACTTGTGACTTCCCTCTTAACCGAAGTTCCCAAATTCAAGATCGTTGGAACTTGAATAGGTGTGTATCTGAGACCTTACTGCTTCGATTTCCTAAAATTCCACTTTGCCCTCCTCCCCAACCCCTTGGATCAGTTTCTGGCTGATCCTCTTGAGTGTCTTCTCCAAATCAGATGAAAGTCCTTCTGTTTGTGGAGGCTTCTCTGGATTCATCCATTAAAGAGGTTCTTTCTTTCCATGTTTTGCAATGTTGGGCAGAAAAATGCAAAATTGCCTACCCCCCCCCCCACAACTTCGTTCATGTTCAATGAAACAGGATTTTGAAGGAGAAAAGAAAAATAGAGAAGCTAATCAAGGAGAGAAGCAACCTAGAAATAAGGTGAAGTTTTCTGACAAAACAATCAGTGGAAGGGCTTTCTTCCAGAAGTTGTGGTGTGTGCTCCAACACTGGAGATTTTTAAGAAGAGATCGGACAACCAGCCGTTTGTCTGAAATAGTATAAGGTCTCCTGCCTGAACAGGGGGTTGGACTAGAAGACCTCCAAGGTTCCTTCCGACTCTTTTATTCTTGGGTGCATTTTATTATATGATAGCTAAATGGTGTGTCATCTGTGTATAGGAAATATTAGGGCTATTCTATTCCTGATAAGAAAGAGTTTGACTGTCAAAAATGCTGAACAACCACTCCTTTTCTTAAGAAATTTGAAGAAACTGGTGCTTCCATATATTTTGGACAGGTTTAGAAGGGCCATTTCTGCCTGCCCAGCATTAACTTTCAGACTTTCACTTTCACAAGCCTGGTTATTCCTTAGAAAGCTAGAAAACATGAAGGTTGCAAATGTGCACATTCTCCTGGGATCCATCTGGGGATGCAACTCTCTGTAGAATACATTTTCTTTGGAAGCAAGATTTGTCACTGGGTGGTATGTGAAATATTTATCAGGTTTTGCCCTTTATGATAGTCAGACATGGTCATTCACCTGCCTTTTGCCATTGGATTTGAAATCTTTCAGTATTAAGGCTACAGTGCTAATACTGGTTGCGTTCTGATTCAAATCCAATAGGATTTCTGAATGAGTACTAGTCAGATTTCAACCCTGAGATGATTATACTCCCGCCATAGGAAAGTCACACTTCACATTGTTTTTGTCAAATTTGAATCTATTCTTTTGAATGGGTTGATAATGTTAGGAAAGTGCCTGGATTTAGAGCTAGCAATCTTTTTGTTTTTCATACCTTTGGTGGGGTAGTATAATAAGTCACTGAACCTGTAGGTTAAGTAGGATATTTGAAATGGTTCTGTCCTGTTTAAAATAAGGATTATTAGATTCTCTAAGACATTGGATTCTCCTGATTACGGAGATAGAAAGGCATGGGTGCATGGCTGGAATTCCGTGTGGTCCCATTGAACTAGCTATTTTCAGCCTTGCAGAAAGGTTAATATGATTCAGTATTATTCACTAGTTTATCCCATCTTTTATCTGACCGCTTAAGGCAGCACACATGAAGATCTCCCTTCACTTTTCCCCCACAACAATAACCCTGTGGAATAAATTGGTATTATGAGCTTCACAGTTGAGTGAGGATGTGAATCGTGGTTTCCATTATAATAAATCACTCATGCGCTGGCCATTTCTCACCTGGATTACTGCAATCCACTCTACATGGGCTACCCTTGTACTCAGAAGCTATAGTTGATACAGAATACAGCAGTAGAGATAGTTCTGGAGGCCCCAAAGGTGGCACATGTAACCCTGCTGGCTGCTGATCTGCTTCCAAGTCCATTTCAAGGTGTTGGTTATCACTTTTAAACCCACCCCTCATTCTGGCAGAAGGAGCCCACCGACACCAAATTGGGGAAGAAATTGCCAACACGCCAGAAGATAGATTCAAGGTTCACAAAGATCTTGATAGACTTGAACATTGGGCCCTGTCCAGCAAGGTGCACTTCAGTGGTGAGAAGAGTAAGGTCCTGCACTTAGGCAGGAAAAACCAACTGCACAGGTACCAGAAAGGCAGTACCTGGCTCAACAGTAGTGTCTGCGAGAGAGATCTAGGTGTCCTGATTGGCCACTCTTAAGTATGAGTCAACAGTGTGCTGCAGTGGGTCTCGGACAACTTGCCACAGTCAACTTGCTGTGGACATCTCGCCACAGCCATCTCCTTGCTGTGGGACAATCCATACAGGATAACTCAATGCGATAAATGTTATCCGCCACTGTTTCTTCTGCATTATTTCCATTTTTGTCAATGGAAATAATGTCAGAGAAACAGTGGTGGATAATTTTTACCACGTTATCCCCCTGGAATTGTTCTGCAGTGAGTTTTCCAATGGTGAGTTCACCATGATGCGTCGTCCTGTGGCAAGTTGGCCACAGCAAGATAGTCACAGCGAGTTGGCCAGAGCGAATGGCCACAATGAGATGGCAGTGGTGACTTGGCCATGGCAAGATGACCAGAGGAAGATGGCCATAGCGAGTTGGCCACAATGAGATGGCGGTGGTGAGTTGGCCATGGCAAGATGGCCACAGGAAGATGGCCACGGTGAGATGACTACAGCGAGTTAGCCACAGTGAGTTGTTCCATTCTGGCTGCAGCTGCCCCAGAAGCCAAAACAGTCCTAGGATGCATCAACAGCAGTATAAGATCAAGATCACATGAACTGATAGTTCTGCTTTACACTGCATACTGTGTCTAGTCACCATGTTACAAAAAAGATGGCATCCTAGAAAGCGTGCAGAGAAAAGCAACAAAAATGCTAAGGGGTTGTTCTGTCCCCTCCCGGCCTCAACCATGCGAGCTGACTAACTGAGCCAGTAATTGAATTCATGGCTGCTATCAGTCCTGGCAGGGAATCTGCAGCTGCCCCAGAAGCCAAAACAGTCCTAGGATGCATCAACAGCAGTATAAGATCAAGATCACATGAACTGATAGTTCTGCTTTACACTGCATACTGTGTCTAGTCACCATGTTACAAAAAGATGGCATCCTAGAAAGCGTGCAGAGAAAAGCAACAAAATGCTAAGGGGTTGTTCTGTCCCTCCGGCCTCAACCATGCGAGCTGACTAACTGAGCCAGTAATTGAATTCATGGCTGCTATCAGTCCTGGCAGGAATCTGCAGCTGCCCCAGAAGCCAAAACAGTCCTAGGATGCATCAACAGCAGTATAAGATCAAGATCACATGAACTGATAGTTCTGCTTTACACTGCATACTGTGTCTAGTCACCATGTTACAAAAAGATGGCATCCTAGAAAGCGTGCAGAGAAAAGCAACAAAATGCTAAGGGGTTGTTCTGTCCCTCCGGCCTCAACCATGCGAGCTGACTAACTGAGCCAGTAATTGAATTCATGGCTGCTATCAGTCCTGGCAGGAATCTGCAGCTGCCCCAGAAGCCAAAACAGTCCTAGGATGCATCAACAGCGGTATAAGATCAAGATCACATGAACTGATAGTTCTGCTTTACACTGCATACTGTGTCTAGTCACCATGTTACAAAAAAGATGGCATCCTAGAAAGCGTGCAGAGAAAAGCAACAAAAATGCTAAGGGGTTGTTCTGTCCCCTCCCGGCCTCAACCATGCGAGCTGACTAACTGAGCCAGTAATTGAATTCATGGCTGCTATCAGTCCTGGCAGGGAATCTGCAGCTGCCTGCCAAAGTCTCCCTTATCTTGGGGTTGCCGGGCAACCAGGAAGTCAGCAATCCAGGCCAAATGTTCAGCTCAATTCTCCACAAGTCAAAGAGTTCAGCTCACTTCTCCACGAGTCAAATAGCTCGGCTCAATTTTTGCTCGTCATGGAGCAGAAGAGCAGCCAGGGCTGCTTTTTACTCTGTGGGGTGTGGCTCCGTGACTCAGCACTCTCTAGGCCTGCCCCACCCCTTCCTTTGTTGTAGCCACCTCTCGTATCTCTGAAACCTGGGATCTAGCCAGGCCTGGTTGCCATCAGCCGGGTCTGGAGGTGTGGCCTGGGGGGGAGAGTCAGGAGACGAAGGCCTCGTTATCTCCTCCACCTAGCCTGCCTCTGGCTCCTGGAGCTGAGCCAGAGGAGCCGGTGCTCCAGAGGTAAGTCCTGATGGCCCTTCCCCTCACTTTCCGAGTCACTTTCTGGCAGGGGGCCCGGCTCGGGGGGGCGCAGACACAACAGGGGTCTAGAGTCTAAATTGTATGATGAAAGGCTAAGGAAACTAGGTTTGTCTGGCCTGACTAAAAGAAGGCTTTGGGGTGATACGATTGCAGTCTTCCAATACCTGAATGGTGGTCACAGGGAAGAGGGCATCGATTTATTCTCCACAGCATCTGAGGATAGGCCTAGAAGCAATGAGTAGAAGCTCATCAGAGGGAGATCCAATCTGGAAACGAGGAAGTTCTTGACAGTGAGAACAATTAATCAATGGAACAGCTTGCCTCCTGGAAGTTGTGGGTGGTCCATATAACTGGAGGTTTTCAAGAAATGATTGGACAACCATTTGTCTGGAATAGTATAAGAATTTCTGCCTTGGAAGACCTCCAAGGTGCCTTACAGCTCTTTGATTCTGTGATTCTACTGTGGATCCTGTCAGTCAAGGAATTTAGGCTGGTGAGGTCTAGGAAAAAAACCTTTTCTGCTGTGGCCCCACCCTCTGGCATATCTTGCTGCCAGAGGTGACATCCATCCCTATCCTTCTGGCCTTCAGGAAGAGCCTTAAAGCTTGGATCTGCCAGTTGGTGGGGCCCCGACTGAGCTGTTTTGGGCTGTAAATGATTGATGCAATGACAGAGATTTTTTTTAAAAAAAGTCTGTATTTAATCCTGGTAATTATAATTGTGCTTATATTTCAAATTGTTTTTATATTTCTATTTTTATTACATTGTAAGCTGCCTAGACTTGCCTTAAATATGTTAGTGAGATGGGCGGTATAGAAATTTAATAAATAAGTGAATGAGAATAATTCTACCTAATTGCGTTTAAAAATAAAATTCAAGTTTAATTGCATTCAAATTAGGCTATATTATAGTTATTATTTTTCCCTTACCTTACCCTTCTCCATTCCTTTGCAAGAACCCACCTACTTACTACCACCTGGTTCTCACGTATTCTTGGACAAGAGAAGGTTATACATCACAATCAATGGAGGATTCTTGTTTGGTCAAGCCTCAGCTAAGCGAAAAGATCTTTGAAGCTCTGCTTTGGTCTTCCCACTTCCTGACTTAATTGTCATTTTGCCTACAGCTCTGCCTTTACTTCCAGCCAGTGTTTTCTCTCAAATACCTTCGTGTTTCTGTGCACAGGCATGTCCTTGCCTTCATTTTTGTTAGAATGGGAATCTCCTCCAGCCCTGTGCCACATTCCTCCTTTTCTTTGTGATTCAGCATGGACTGTGTGGGTGCATTGGCAGTTGATGTAAAAACTTCTGTTCACTTCAGGCTACAATTCCTACTTATCATATTTATCACTTTTTCAGTAGGGCTGAGCTATTGTAATTGTGCTACTGGGTGAGACTTTAAGTCTAATGTTTTTCTTACTCCTTTTTTTTTTTCTTCGTACAGAGACATACCATTCCTTCTGTGCAGATCAAAATGCAGGCTAGAGCAGGGGTCTCCAACCTTGGCAACTTTAAGACTTATGGACTTCAACTCCCAGAATTCCCCAGCCAGCCGGCCAGCCAGCTGGCTGAGGAATTCTGGGAGTTGAAGTCCACAAGTCTTAAAGTTGCCAAGGTTGGAGGCCCCTGGGCTAGAACACCTTTTACAAAGGTGGAAAATAATTAAATAAATAATCAGAATAAATTTTTCAAACAAGCTCTCTGTCTACCTGTCTGTCAGAGGCCAAAAATGTTAAACGGTTCTTTTTATGAGAAGGTAAATACGATTTAACTATCTCAGGATACTTCATATTTTAAAGAGTATTATTTTAGTGGTGAATAGGTATCATTGGGTTTTAGAAATCATCGTGGCAAATAATAGAAGCATTATTTCCATTATGTTCAAGTTTCCTGATTTGGTTTTTCATTTTAAGTAATTATACTCTTCTTCAATTTTTCTGAAAATTGACTGGTAATAGCAGTGTCTATGAACTACCACATCTAAGTAGTTGGCAAACTAGACTGGGAAGGGTTTGAAAAATTGTTGTAACAAAAGACCACAACACCATTCAAACGCCGTCTTTAGAACAACTGGCAACAATTAAATGCCATAAACTATAAACAATGTTTATAGTTTAAGCTATAGCAGTGTTCCAATATCTCAGGGGTTGCCACAGAGAAGAGGGAGTCAAGCTATTCTCCAAAGCACCTGAGGGCAGGACAAGAAGCAATGGGTGGAAACTAATCAAGGAGAGAAGCAACCTAGAACTAAGGAGAAATTTCCTGACAGTTAGAACAATTAATAAGTGGAACAACTTGCCTCCAGAAGTTGTAAATGCTCCAATACTGAAAGTTTTAAAGAAGATGTTAGATAACCATTTGTCTGAAGTGGTGTAAGGTTTCCTGCCTAAGCAGGGATTGAACTAGAGGCCCAACCAAGTCTGTTATTCTAAATGTTGTTTCAAGAATGGGGCTAAATCAGAGTGCTTTGTCTTTTGATCTTGAAAGGGCTGCTTTGAGTTCTGAACATCTTCAGCTTAGAATGTTTACTCTCTAAGGAAAATAATTGCAGCTCAGGATTGAAATGAGGGGTCCTTGATGTTCTCTGAGCTTGGTTGATTTCTCAGAGAGGTTTCATTACCCAAACTAGGTAACATCATCAGTGTTAATCTATCAACACCAGCACTGATGATGTTACCTAGTCTGGGTAATGAAACGTCTACAAGAAAACAGTCAAGCTCAGAGAAGATCAAGGACCCCTCATTTTGCACCCTCATGTCCATTAAGACAAATAGCAATTGTCACATACTCAAGTAGGCAGGCAGGACCTGCTTACTTGAGTATATGGGAATTGGAGCCATGGCTATAGCCCATTATAGATCATTCTTATGTCCTTGAACTTTCCATTCATCTTGTAGTATGATGAGGAAGCAAGGATGGAGGATGATGCTTCCTATGACTTGGCTGAGGAACTAAATTTGGCAGTACCTGACTGAGAACCGAGAAGGTTCTGGGCAATGGGAAGGGTGAGGGGAAGATGGGATCTCAAAGTACAAAGACCGAAGATCAAAGTCTGAATACTCCAATGAAGTTGTTGGGGGGCTTTTTTCAGTGTCTTCATTTTGGAGTCACAGTGTATCTTTGTGTGTGGAAACAGATGTGTCTTTGTGGGAGATAGACAGCCTAGGAAGGATGAATGGGAAGCTGTATTGTGAACGCAAGAGTAACAGTGGAGACATGTGATAGGGTGAATGGGTGTGAAATTACTTCAAAGACACAAATACCGTATAAACCATACCTTTGGAAATGCTCATCGCCGCCAAGCGGCTTCCTGGCTTATGTTCTTCAGATGTGGGCAAGTAGGGTGGGTGGGTGTTGCTATTTTTGACAAAAGCTGCGTCCTCTTTACAGTTCTATTAATATGCCTGACAGAAATAGAAAATAGAACAAAATAAAACCAGAGGTTTCAGGGGAATGAACAGCTTCAGAGAACAAGGCTAGATCAGTTAACCACTGGGGTTCTTACACTTGATTTTCCCTCAGTCTTTTATCTGTACAGTTTTGCTGTTAAATGTAAATTGGGCTTGGGGCTTCAGAGATGGAAATTTACAGGATACCTTGGGGAGATTAGAGTTTCTAAGCCCACAATACATTCAAAAAGCAAATCATCCCACTTGCTTATGCAAGCATTTTGCATTTATTATAACATACATAACATAACATCAGAGTTGGAAGGGACCTTGGAGGCCTTCTAGTCCAACCCCCTGCCCAGGCAGGAAACCCTACACCATCTCAGTCAGATGGTTATCCAACATTTTCTTAAAAATTTCCAGTGTTGGAGCATTCACAACTTCTGAAGGCAAGTCGTTCCACTTATTAATTGTTCTAACTGTCAGGAAATTTCTCCTTAGTTCTAAGTTGCTTCTTTCCTTGATCAGTTTCCACCCATTGCTTCTTGTTCTACCCTCAGGTGCTCTGGAGAACAGCCCAACTCCCACTTCTCTGTGGCAGCCCCTGAGATATTGGAACACTGCTATCATGTCTCCCTAGTCCTTCTTTTGTTAAACTAGACATACCCAGTTCCTGCAACCGTTCTTCATATGTTTTATCCTCCAGTCCCTAATCATCTTTGTTGCTCTTCTCTGCACTCTTTCTAGAGTCTCAACATCTTTTTACATCGTGGCGACCAAAACTGGATGCAATATTCCAAGTGTGGCCTTACCAAGGCATTATAAAGTGGTACTAGCACTTCACGTGATCTTGATTCTATCCTCTGTTTATGCAGCCCAGAACTGTGTTGGCTTTTTAACAGCTGCTGCACACTGCTGGCTCATATCTAGATGGTTATCCACTAGGACTCCAAGATCCCTCTCACAGGTACTACTATTGAGCAAGGTACCACATATACGGTACTGGTGCATTTTGTTTTTGGCCTAAATGTAGAACCTTACTTTTTTCACTGTTGAATTTCATTTTGTTAGATAGCGCCCAATGTTCAAGTCTGTCAAGATCTTTCTGTAACTTGAGCCTATCTTCTGGAGTGTTGGCTATTCCTGCCAGCTTGGTGTCATCTGCAAATTTGATGAGTTCCCCATCTATCCCCTCGTCCAAGTCATTGATGAAGATGTTGAAGAGTACTGGGCCTAAAACAGAGCCTTGGGGTACTCCACTGCATACTTCCCTCCATGTGGATGTAGTTCCGTTGAGGACTACACGTTGAGTGCGGTTGGTCAGCCAGTTACGAATCCATCTGGTGGTGGTGCTGTCTAACCCACATTTTTCTACTTTATCTAGTAGTAGGTTATGGTCTACTTTATCAAATGCTTTACTGAAGTCCAAGTAAATTATATCAACAGCATTCCTCTGGTCTACTAATTTTGTCATTTTGTCAAAGAATGCGATAAGATTAGTCTGGCATGATCTGTTTTTGACAAACCCATGTTGGCTTTTGGTTATTACTTTGTTTGCTTCTAGGTGTTCGGTGATTCGTTGCTTGATTATCTTTTCCAGAATCTTCCCCGGTATTGAGGTCAGACTGATAGGTCTGTAGTTTCCTGGATCTGTTTTTTTCCCTTTTTTGAAGATGGGAACTACATCAGCTCTTTTCCAGTCCTCTGGCAGCTCCCCTGTGCTCCAGGATCTTTGAAAGATATAGTTCAGTGGTTCTGAGATCACGTCTGCCAGTTCCTTCAGAACCTTGGGGTGTAATCCATCCGGTCCTGGTGATTTGAACTCGTCTAGGTAGACAGGTGTTCACTTACCATTTTCTTCCCTATTTTAACTTGTGTTTCTAATCTGTTTTTTGTAGTGCTGTTTTTGATAGGTTGGATTGTTTTTCCTTTTGTGTAAAGACAGATGCAAAATATGAGTTAAGTAGATCTGCTTTCTCCTGTTGCTTGTCATCTTCTTGCCACTTTCTCCCAGCAATGGGCCAATTGTTTCCTTGACTTTTTCTTGTTTTTAACATGTTGGAAGAAGCTTTTTATTATTTTTACTTTTGTCGCTAGCCTTTGTTCATTGTGAGCCTTAGCTTTCCTCACTTCATCTTTACAGGCTCGGGCTGTTGCTGATATTCTGCCTTAGTTATTTGCCCTCTTTCCACTTTTTATATTTGTCCTTTTTGTCTTTCAATTTGTCAGATAGTTCTTTATGCATCCATGCTGGTTTCTTTTGTGATCTACTATTTTTCTTCTTCATTGGTATTGTGTTAGACTGTGCTTTTATAATCTCACTTTTCAAAATTTCCCAAGCTTCTTGAGTTGTTTTCCCCCTGAGGATTCTCATCCATTGAATCCTTCTCAAGATCTCTCTAAGTTTATTGAAATTAGCTCTCTTAAAGTCCAAGACTCTAGTTTGACTTTGTTCTACTACTTGTATTTGCTTAATGTTGAATTCCAATATTGCGTGGTCACTTGCCCCAAGGTTCCTGTAGCTTCAACACCTTCTATCATTTCATCTCTGTTAGTGAGAATTAAGTCCAATATGGCTGATCCTTGTCGCCTTCTCTATTTTTTGGGAAACAAAGTTGTCTGCTAGGTTTGTTAGGAACCTGTTGGATCTTCCACTTGGTGCAGAGTTTGTTTCCCAGTTGATGTCAGGGTAGTTAAAATCCGCCATTACTACTGTGATGTGCTTCCTACATACCTTAGTTAGCTGACTAGCAAAAAGTTCATCTACTTCCTCTGTTTGGTTGGGTGGCCTATAGTATAGACCTATGGCAATATCGTTTTTCACCCCTTTTATATTGACCCAAATACATTCAAGATGATTTTCATCATTGTTGTGCTCTATTTCTGTAGAGATGTAGTTATTTCTTATATATAGTGCAACTCCACCTCCTCTTTTATTTGGTCTATTTCTTTTAAATAATTTATATCCTCTAGCTGTATGTTCCATTTGTCAGTTTCATCCCACCAAGTTTCCGTAATGGCAACAATATCATATCTACCCTCATTTACTTGGATTTCTAATTCACCCTGTTTATTCCTCATACTCTGTGCATTGGTGTATAGACATTTGAGTCCATTTGGATTGATCTTGTGTTTACTGTCTACATCAGCTCTTTTCCAGTCCTCTGGCAGCTCCTGTGCTCCAGGATCTTTGAAAGATATAGTTCAGTGGTTCTGAGATCACGTCTGCCAGTTCCTTCAGAACCTTGGGGTGTAATCCATCCGTCCTGGTGATTTGAACTCGTCTAAGGTAGACAGGTGTTCACTTACCATTTTCTTCCCTATTTTAACTTGTGTTTCTAATCTGTTTTTGTAGTGCTGTTTTTGATAGGTTGGATTGTTTTTCCTTTTTGAAGATGGGAACTACATCAGCTCTTTTCCAGTCCTCTGGCAGCTCCTGTGCTCCAGGATCTTTGAAAGATATAGTTCAGTGGTTCTGAGATCACGTCTGCCAGTTCCTTCAGAACCTTGGGGTGTAATCCATCCGTCCTGGTGATTTGAACTCGTCTAAGGTAGACAGGTGTTCACTTACCATTTTCTTCCCTATTTTAACTTGTGTTTCTAATCTGTTTTTGACAAACCCATGTTGGCTTTTGGTTATTACTTTGTTTGCTTCTAGGTGTTCGTGATTCGTTGCTTGATTATCTTTTCCAGAATCTTCCCGGTATTGAGGTCAGACTGATAGGTCTGTAGTTTCCTGGATCTGTTTTTTTCCTTTTTGAAGATGGGAACTACATCAGCTCTTTTCCAGTCCTCTGGCAGCTCCTGTGCTCCAGGATCTTTGAAAGATATAGTTCAGTGGTTCTGAGATCACGTCTGCCAGTTCCTTCAGAACCTTGGGGTGTAATCCATCCGTCCTGGTGATTTGAACTCGTCTAAGGTAGACAGGTGTTCACTTACCATTTTCTTCCCTATTTTAACTTGTGTTTCTAATCTGTTTTTGACAAACCCATGTTGGCTTTTGGTTATTACTTTGTTTGCTTCTAGGTGTTCGTGATTCGTTGCTTGATTATCTTTTCCAGAATCTTCCCGGTATTGAGGTCAGACTGATAGGTCTGTAGTTTCCTGGATCTGTTTTTGTAGTGCTGTTTTTGATAGGTTGGATTGTTTTTCCTTTTTGAAGATGGGAACTACATCAGCTCTTTTCCAGTCCTCTGGCAGCTCCCTGTGCTCCAGGATCTTTGAAAGATATAGTTCAGTGGTTCTGAGATCACGTCTGCCAGTTCCTTCAGAACCTTGGGGTGTAATCCATCCGTCCTGGTGATTTGAACTCGTCTAAGGTAGACAGGTGTTCACTTACCATTTTCTTCCCTATTTTAACTTGTGTTTCTAATCTGTTTTTGACAAACCCATGTTGGCTTTTGGTTATTACTTTGTTTGCTTCTAGGTGTTCGTGATTCGTTGCTTGATTATCTTTTCCAGAATCTTCCCCGGTATTGAGGTCAGACTGATAGGTCTGTAGTTTCCTGGATCTGTTTTCTTTCCTTTTTGAAGATGGGAACTACATCAGCTCTTTTCCAGTCCTCTGGCAGCTCCTGTGCTCCAGGATCTTTGAAAGATATAGTTCAGTGGTTCTGAGATCACGTCTGCCAGTTCCTTCAGAACCTTGGGGTGTAATCCATCCGTCCTGGTGATTTGAACTCGTCTAAGGTAGACAGGTGTTCACTTACCATTTTCTTCCCTATTTTAACTTGTGTTTCTAATCTGTTTTTGACAAACCCATGTTGGCTTTTGGTTATTACTTTGTTTGCTTCTAGGTGTTCGTGATTCGTTGCTTGATTATCTTTTCCAGAATCTTCCCGGTATTGAGGTCAGACTGATAGGTCTGTAGTTTCCTGGATCTGTTTTTTTCCTTTTTGAAGATGGGAACTACATCAGCTCTTTTCCAGTCCTCTGGCAGCTCCTGTGCTCCAGGATGTTTGAAAGATATAGTGCAGTGGTTCTGAGATCACGTCTGCCAGTCCCTTCAGAGCCTTGGGGTGTAATCCATCCGGTCCTGGTGATTTGAACTCGTCTAAGGTAGACAGGTGTTCACTTACCATTTTCTTCCCTATTTTAACTTGTGTTTCTAATCTGTTTTTTGTAGTGCTGTTTTTGATAGGTTGGATTGTTTTTTCCTTTTGAAGATGGGAACTACATCAGCTCTTTTCCAGTCCTCTGGCAGCTCCTGTGCTCCAGGATCTTTGAAAGATATAGTTCAGTGGTTCTGAGATCACGCCTGCCAGTTCCTTCAGAACCTTGGGGTGTAATCCATCCGTCCTGGTGATTTGAACTCGTCTAAGGTAGACAGGTGTTCACTTACCATATCCTTTCCTAAATTTACATCCCTTACAATTGAATCACCAATCAGAAGGTGGTTTCTCTTTTTGGATACCTTGCTCTTCTTGTGTGACCGATCTGTAATACTTGATACACACTTTTCCAAAGTAGGTTCACACTTTTCCAAAGTAAGTTCTTCATCTTGAACCATAATCCCTTGATTGTTTGAGTTATCAGTATCACAACTACCTTGATCTGTCACTTTAGTGTTCCTATTTAGGTCAGCAAGGGCACTATATCTGTTATACTGGGACACTGTAAAAGCTTTGTGTTTATGGTTCACAGCTCTCACCCTGCCAGATCCCACGGTTGTCCATACTGCCCTTTTCCTGCAGGATCTTTGTGGTAGAGGGGGCTGATGGCTCAGCAGCTGGAATGGCTGAATTGGGTACCTAATTTCTGCTTGGAGAGCATAGATTAGAGATTCTAGATATGTAATCTGTCCACGTAGACTGCTAATTTGTTTACAAAGAGGACAGTACCCAAATTTGAAAAAGGTACTGCGAAAGACAGCTGCAAAACAAGTATTGCACTGAACTAAGCCAGTCATTTTGAATAGAATAAAATCACAATCTCAAGTGGACCAACCCTGAATATATTATTGCTATATTTTATTTATAGTGATTAGATTAGATGAAAATGAGAAAGAAATGCAGAAATTTTCCACCCCCACTTTACCTTAAAGCAGCAGCTCAAACTCACGTGTTTTTCTGAAGCAAATCAGAAAGAAATGCAGAAATTTTCCACCCCCACTCCACCCCAAAGCAGCAGCTCAAACTCACGTGTTTTTCTGAAGCAAATCAGAAAGAAATGCAGAAATTTTCCACCCCCACTCCACCCCAAAGCAGCAGCTCAAACTCACGTGTTTTTCTGAAGCAAATCAGAAAGAAATGCAGAAATTTTCCACCCCACTCCACCCCAAAGCAGCAGCTCAAACTCACGTGTTTTCTGAAGCAAATCAGAAAGAAATGCAGAAATTTTCCACCCCACTCCACCTTAAAGCAGCAGCTCAAACTCACGTGTTTTCTGAAGCAAATCAGAAAGAAATGCAGAAATTTTCCACCCCACTCCACCCCAAAGCAGCAGCTCAAACTCACGTGTTTTCTGAAGCAAATCAGAAAGAAATGCAGAAATTTTCCACCCCACTCCACCCCAAAGCAGCAGCTCAAACTCACGTGTTTTCTGAAGCAAATCAGAAAGAAATGCAGAAATTTTCCACCCCACTCCACCCCAAAGCAGCAGCTCAAACTCACGTTTTTCTGAAGCAAATCAGAAAGAAATGCAGAAATTTTCCACCCCACTCCACCCCAAAGCAGCAGCTCAAACTCACGTGTTTTCTGAAGCAAATCAGAAAGAAATGCAGAAATTTTCCACCCCACTCCACCTTAAAGCAGCAGCTCAAACTCACGTGCTTTTCTGAAGCAAATCAGAAAGAAATGCAGAAATTTTCCACCCCACTCCACCTTAAAGCAGCAGCTCAAACTCACGTGTTTTCTGAAGCAAATCAGAAAGAAATGCAGAAATTTTCCACCCCACTCCACCTTAAAGCAGCAGCTCAAACTCACGTGTTTTCTGAAGCAAATCAGAAAGAAATGCAGAAATTTTCCACCCCACTCCACCCCAAAGCAGCAGCTCAAACTCACGTGTTTTCTGAAGCAAATCAGAAAGAAATGCAGAAATTTTCACCCCACTCCACCTTAAAGCAGCAGCTCAAACTCACGTGTTTTTCTGAAGCAAATCAGAAAGAAATGCAGAAATTTTCCACCCCCACTGTACCTTAAAGCAGCAGCTCAAACTCACGTGTTTTTCTGAAGCAAATCAGAAAGAAATGCAGAAATTTTCCACCCCCACTCCACCCCAAAGCAGCAGCTCAAACTCACGTGTTTTTCTGAAGCAAATCAGAAAGAAATGCAGAAATTTTCCACCCCCACCCCACCCCAAAGCAGCAGCTCAAACTCACGTGTGTTTCTGAAGCAAATCAGAAAGAAATGCAGAAATTTTCCACCCCCACTCCACCCCAAAGCAGCAGCTCAAACTCACGTGTTTTTCTGAAGCAAATCAGAAAGAAATGCAGAAATTTTCCACCCCCACTCCACCCCAAAGCAGCAGCTCAAACTCACGTGTTTTTCTGAAGCAAATCAGAAAGAAATGCAGAAATTTTCCACCCCCACTCCACCCCAAAGCAGCAGCTCAAACTCACGTGTTTTTCTGAAGCAAATCAGAAAGAAATGCAGAAATTTTCCACCCCCACTCCACCCCAAAGCAGCAGCTCAAACTCACGTGTTTTTCTGAAGCAAATCAGAAAGAAATGCAGAAATTTTCCACCCCCACTCCACCCCAAAGCAGCAGCTCAAACTCACGTGTTTTTCTGAAGCAAATCAGAAAGAAATGCAGAAATTTTCCACCCCCACTCCACCCCAAAGCAGCAGCTCAAACTCACGTGTTTTTCTGAAGCAAATCAGAAAGAAATGCAGAAATTTTCCACCCCCACTTTACCTTAAAGCAGCAGCTCAAACTCACGTGTTTTTCTGAAGCAAATCAGAAAGAAATGCAGAAATTTTCCACCCCCACTCCACCCCAAAGCAGCAGCTCAAACTCACGTGTTTTTCTGAAGCAAATCAGAAAGAAATGCAGAGATTTTCCACCCCCACTCCACCCCAAAGCAGCAGCTCAAACTCACGTGTTTTCTGAAGCAAATCAGAAAGAAATGCAGAAATTTTCCACCCCACTCCACCCCAAAGCAGCAGCTCAAACTCACGTGTTTTCTGAAGCAAATCAGAAAGAAATGCAGAAATTTTCCACCCCACTCCACCCCAAAGCAGCAGCTCAAACTCACGTGTTTTCTGAAGCAAATCAGAAAGAAATGCAGAAATTTTCCACCCCACTCCACCCCAAAGCAGCAGCTCAAACTCACGTGTTTTCTGAAGCAAATCAGAAGAAATGCAGAAATTTTCCACCCCAATTCACCCCAAAGCAGCAGCTCAAACTCACGTGCTTTTCTGAAGCAAATCAGAAAGAAATGCAGAAATTTTCCACCCCAATTCACCCCAAAGCAGCAGCTCAAACTCACGTGCTTTTCTGAAGCAAATCAGAAAGAAATGCAGAAATTTTCCACCCCAATTCACCCCAAAGCAGCAGCTCAAACTCACGTGCTTTTCTGAAGCAAATCAGAAAGAAATGCAGAAATTTTCCACCCCAATTCACCCCAAAGCAGCAGCTCAAACTCACGTGCTTTTCTGAAGCAAATCAGAAAGAAATGCAGAAATTTTCCACCCCAATTCACCTTAAAGCAGCAGCTCAAACTCACGTGCTTTTCTGAAGCAAATCAGAAAGAAATGCAGAAATATTCCACCCCAATTCCACCTTAAAGCAGCAGCTCAAACTCACGTGCTTTTCTGAAGCAAATCAGAAAGAAATGCAGAAATTTTCCACCCCACTCCACCAAAGCAGCAGCTCAAACTCACGTGCTTTTCTGAAGCAAATCAGAAAGAAATGCAGAAATTTTCCACCCCAATTCACCTTAAAGCAGCAGCTCAAACTCACGTGTTTTTCTGAAGCAAATCAGAAAGAAATGCAGAAATTTTCCACCCCCACTCCACCCCAAAGCAGCAGCTCAAACTCACGTGTTTTTCTGAAGCAAATCAGAAAGAAATGCAGAAATTTTCCACCCCCACTCCACCCCAAAGCAGCAGCTCAAACTCACGTGTTTTTCTGAAGCAAATCAGAAAGAAATGCAGAAATTTTCCACCCCCACTCCACCCCAAAGCAGCAGTAGAATTATCATCATGTAGAACCTTATGTTTTCTGATTAGCTGTGATTTCTATTTAGGAATGAGCTGGGCAACCCTGATATATCGACCTGGTAAAAATTTGCTTTCGGTAAAACATTAAAGGGGCTATTTAAAAGTCAACTCTGAAAATTGGAGTCTGCTTTGATTGGACCCTTCTGCGCTTTTTACTGCTCTTTAAAAGGAAAAAAAAAAGAATCAAATATAGTCTCTTCAGACGAGATACATGGAAAGCATAATTTTTTTCAGTTCCTTTTGAATAGAGCCATTAAGACTGTGTCCTTTGTGTAGGTTTACAACATGTATAGAAATCACTCTATTCTTCCCTTAAATTGTTTTTTCAAATGTTCTGAAAGAACAGTTCAACTGGGAAAAATGATCTATATCAAAATTGATGGGGAGCAATCATGTATAATCCCAGGTTATAATCAAGTTGGACGGCACCAGTAGCAGAAGGAATTTCCTCTTTTGTTGCCCCTTCCATTTCTCATTTTACCAACTTTGGAAGGATGGAAGCCTGAGTCAACCTTGAACCCATCAAGATTAAATTCCTGGCAGTGGGCAGTCAGCCTGCAATACTGTCTTCTAACCACTTTGCCACCAATGATATCACATCAGTATACCAAGAATTAAAGAGCAGACAGTGGAAGATTTTCTGGAAAGTTTCTCATTTAGTCATGCTACTTAAAAAAAATTGCATTTCAAGAGGTATTCTTCATTTTTAAGGCTTTGATCTACCTTTTTTTCTGATACATTTAAGGTAATTGAATATATATTCATGATGTATTTATTTAAGGGTAACTTACCATTGTTTCTTAGATGCCCCCATCTTTGAAAATAAAAATGATGTGATGTCTTTCAATGGTTAAAATAGTTACCTTAAAACAAATTGATTGGAATCTAGAAGATGCTATAATGTTAATTTCTACGCACACTGTGGGTGAACGGACTCCCAATGTCGTGCATTTTGAAGTCTGAAACTCTTTTGACTATTTCATATCAAGCCCATGGAGAATGTGGCCTTATGAAATGAAATGAAATTCCCCAAACTTTGTTGGGTGGGTGGGTGGTTTTTGTTTTTTTGCTACTGTTCTAACCAGATCTGTTTTGCATTAAACTGCTAGCCATTCAGCTTGTTAACAAGCTTTGGTCCTTAAATAAAGCTGTCACGGAAGCCCACTGACTGAATGGCTATTAGGAGTGCTTTTTTGCATAATGTCCTCCTTTCCACACATACAAAAAAACCACCCTCTAAAAAGCTCTTCTCTAAAAAGAGAATGGAGAAGGGGATTTATAGCCTGTCCCTAATGCAATTAGAATGAATAGCTCAGCCTTTAAGGGCAAACAAATGGAAAAAACAAGCTGCAACTGCCACCATGAAAGCCTTTGATTAAAATCGCCTTTTCAGCAAAATCCTGTCTAAATGTTCAAACAACTTTTGGACAACCTGTCCAGTATTCTAGGAAATTAATAAAATATATATTTTCTCAGTTTGCTGTGCGCGCACACATCTTGGCCCTGGACTGTATATTTTTGTTCTTGCTGGGAATTTTGTTGCTATAGTTTCTTCTTCTCTTCCTTTTTTTTTTTTTTGGGTCGGTTGCTTAAAATATCAAAATAGTCTCTTTAGTGATGTATAAAAATCCCATTAGAGTTCTGTTTCTCTCCCCTATGGGTAGTTTCTGGAGGGGGAGGGGAATCTATGATCTTCCTTCCTCACTTTTATCACATTTTGATGATGTGCCACTTTTGTAGGTTCTTACTGTTCTGTTTTATCTTGGGGAACTTGGATCTTTGGTTTTGAATAAGTATTTCAAGAGTGTGATTTGAATAGATCTGGGCCGGAGGAAATTGAGCATGCTTAGTTGGCTTATAGCCCTTGAGCTAATTTTCCTATCTTTTCATGTTACGGTTCCTGCCTTTGGGGCCTTTTGTATGAATGAATGTTATCCTGTTGATCACGAATGTTCTTGGGAACTGGAAGTCCTTGCAATCCTGTGCCTTCAAGTTCGGATGCTGGAATTATAGAGATTTTGGTTTAGGCATATTGCAATTAATGTAATTAATCAATAGAACATCATGGGGGGAAAAAATCTATATTTCTGACATCGAAATGTTTGTGCAAAGCCCAAAATTAAATCTTGACTTTGACTGACGAACCAGTTGACGGAGGCACTGATGGCAAACCTTTTAGACACTGAGTTCCCAAACTGCATGCACAAACTGAAAAGTGTGTGCATATGCACGAACATGTGCATGCATGGACATGTGTGCACGCACGGACATGTGAATGTGCATGCCGTGGACATGAGCACATGCGTAGCAGAGATGCAAAGACCAGCTGGCCGGCGGCAGGCGGGGCATCCCAACACTGGCAGCACTGCAAGAGGTAAGATCTTTTTCTTTCATGAGCTTCTGTTTCGTTGTTTGCAGGGAAACAGAAGCTCATGAAAGAAACGCCACGAAGGTCTGATTTGGGGCAGTGGCACGAGAGACAGCAAGGAGGGCTCTGTGTGCCACCTCTGGCACATGTGCCATAGGTTCACCGTCCTGGGTATAAGGTCTTATCCATATGGGATCATATAAAACCGTGATGGCGAACTTATAGCACACGTGCCACAGGTGGCACGCAGAGCTATCTCTACAGCACGTGAACCGTCACCCTAGGTCAGCTCCATCACGCATGCGTGCGCATCTTCCGCTGGCCAGCTGATTTTTGGGTCTCTGCCACACATGCAGGAAACATGCGTGCATGTGCGGGGGGTGGGGGTCACGCACGCATGCTTTGGGGGGGTGCAACATGTCCCCCGCGCCCTGTTTTTGGTCCCGGGGGTTCAGGGAGGCCTGCTAGGCCCAAAATGAGGTGCGGGGGGGTGGGTGGGTTCGCGCATGTATGCATGGGGGGGCAGGGGCACTGTGGGGGCATTGCATTATCACACGCATGCGCGCACTTTCGGCACCCAAGGATATATACATAGGTAGGCTTGTGTGTCTCAGTGGATGGATCACATATGTTTCCAAGTACAGAATCTTGAATTTTGTGCAAAATCCCAATTTGAATTCATATGTTCAGCTCTAATTTTCCAGCTGCTCAAGACTAACAGGCCTTATCCATTTGAAGGTTTTCTGGTTCGAATGCTTGCTCTATTAATACAGCTACATATGACACTTTCTCATTGGTGGGTCTATCTGTCTATATCTTGTGTGTTAGGACATAATGTATTTTCCAATTTTTTTCCTGTACGTCAGAGGCTTCTGTTTTCTACCTTATGTTAAGAATATTTTAGAATATTTCTATAGAAATATTATCCTACAGCTCCCCCGCTTGCCTCTACTTTCTGTTTTTGGAAAGTCCCAAGGAAGACTAGCCTCATAATATCGTCATCTGCGGTTTGATTGAAGAATGGAACCCAGGAAAGACAACAGATTAATGAAGAAATAGTTATGCTATTATTTTATATATTTTTATTCACCTTTATTATTTTGATAGATAAGGCAGCTAGCATATTAATAGTCCTCCTTCCTCCTATTTTCCCCATAATAACCCTCTGAGGTAGGTTGGGCTAAGAGAAAGTGAGTGGCCCAAAGTCACCCAGCCAGCTTTCATGCCAAAGGCAGGACCAGAACTCACTCTCTTTTAGTTTTTAGCCTGGTGCCTTAGCAATTAAGCCAACAGTCTAAATTCAGCATCCAGACCAACAGTATACAAACACATCAATCTGTTTATACAACAGACCCTATTACTACCAACCCAAAATGTGAAGAATAAACTAGGCCTTTAATTCCTTCTGAAAAGTAGGCAGATTTGGGGCCAGTCAGATTCTTGAGAGACTAATCGTTCAAGAAATGGGGACAGTAACAAATGACTTTACCAAAGTGATAGAAGCCAGAACACACCAATCCTGTCAGATCTTACTAGACCAACAAAAAGGACAACAATAAAGGCATTCTTTACTTACATCTCATAAGTACAGTTAAGTGCAAGAATTCTAGATCTCCTTTTGTTCTCTTCTAAAAAACATCATAGCAACCGATTTGTTTTTCAGCAGATTCAATGAGAACCAGCTGTAAAGAAATAGAAGTATTATTCAGCATAGCACTAGTATGTATTTTCTGCTTCAGTATATACACCCACATCAATGGCTGGTCCAGATGCTCCAAGACACTTGAATTTAAGAAATGCCATGTTTGTATTTATTAATCATTGTAATATTGCAGTATGTAGACCCCACCTCTTCCATATGAAATTTCAAGAATATTCAGCTGTTTTCATTTGCTGTTTGATTTGACTAATACCACACAATTTTAAAGCTAAAAATTAGATTCCTTTATGGCTGTTCTCAAGCAAAAACAGAAAAAGTAAAAAAGGTTATTAAGGAAAATGACCTGAATTAAGGTTCCCATATGCATTGCAATTTTTTAAAATATATTTTTCCACACCCTCAATTATCTGTGGTCCTTTCAGTGATTTTGTCTTTTAGAACAGGTCACTTAAATTGCTTTGGTTTAATTTGATTTAATTTAGAATGAGGTGTTTAATGTTTAAAAATATATCATTCTTTGCTTTCAAACCCATATCAGATAGGGAAAATGTATTGTGGTCAGGTTTGGTGCTATTTTCAATAGAATGTGGTTGTGATTTAGCAACAGCAATAAGCACTTAGACTTATATACCACTTCACAGTGCTTTTTCAGCCCTCTCTAAGCAGTTTATAGAGTCAGCATGTTGCCCCCAACAATCTGGAACCTCATTTTACTGACCTCGGAAAGATGGAAGGCTGAGTCAACCTTGAGCCTGGTGAGAATTGAACTGCCGAATTGCAGCCAACCAGCAGTCAGCAGAAGTAGTCTGTAGTACTGCGCCACCATGGCGCATTTACCATGTTGCCCGTGCTTTTTAAAAGACCTTCTTTTCAAGAAGAAGATTGACTTCCTCAGAATAAAATGCAGTAGATCTTTTCTGGTGTTTCCCTTACAATTTGTGGAGTTCCCAGTGGGTCAATTTGCCAATGGCTGAAATGTATTTGGATTTAATGTAAAAAGATGCATATGGTCCCCCACGCCCTTGTGTGCGTTCCCAAATTCATCTCTGATTATATTGCAGACATTTTGGTAATGTTGCTTTCTGCTGTTTTGAGGCAGGTCACACAGCATATTGCAACCTAAGTAAAAGCTCTGAAACTTTAACTTAGCTTAAAAACAATATAACCCCTCCTCTCCGAATTGGATTTCTCTCCAAAATCCCAAAAGAAAATTTCCCCAAATTTCATCTGGGCACCTTTTCTGCTCCAATATCCTGCCCATGATCTTTACACACCCAAATTAACTTAATTACGTCTCATCACACCCACCAAATATATTATTTTGTTTCTCTAAAAATTCCTAGCTTGCGCTTTCAGTTTTGTCACTGACACGGTTCCCTCTATTAGAGGTCTTGGCTGGATTAATAAACAAAATGGCACTGCTGAATTTGATTCCAGAGGCCAACAAATCATGGTAGCGCTTTCAAAAGTTCTCCAGCAACTAAGATCAATGGCTATTTTGGCAATGCAACATGCACCTTTAAATGTGCAGTGCATTTGGTGTGTTAAGAGTTATTACTGCCCATGGGCTCTGTCACCATGCAATTCCTAAAGGCACAAATTAGTATAGCTTCTGTTACCATTGTTTGATTTTGCAGTCATTTAGCAGCAATTACTTTTTATTTTCTATTTTTCCCTGCAGAGAACTTGGAGAGTTTTTAATTATTATTTTAGGGCAAAAGGGAAACAAAAGCACAAGTGTTGCACATAACAAATACAAGGAGACTCTGCTTGGCTAAAATATTTGACTATTTCCATGTTACTCTGCATTATATTACAAGGATTTAAGGGGTTTTGAAAAGACCCTTGATTGAATTACTTTTGAGATCAATTGTGCAAATCCACAGCTGGTGTCACACAATGGATTCAGGAGCATCGACAGCTTCTAGTAAACATTTGACACCTTGAATTTCACCTGGTACTTAAAATAAGGAGATAGAATTCTTTGTGTTTGATGTCAATGAATATCCTTACTGTTTGAACATACCTTATATCTAGGAATGTACTTTAACAAAGAATAAATAAATAGAGCTTTCAAGGAACAGCAGTTCATGCCATGTGTTAACACTTTGAGTGTGGAAGAACATCCGGATCAATTCTGACATCACCTGCTGCTGTTCCCCTGCTAGTTTAAACTTTTCCCCCCTGACTTTTCATTCGGGCGAGTTCCAATTTCCTAAAGATTGCAATCCAATCTTCATTTGCCTGCATGGATCTGTCACCAAATGGTTGAACTAGAGTTTTTCTATCCATCTCTTTTCTTTTCCCCAGTCTTAGCTTTAAATAAAATTATCCAGTGTTATCTGATATTGCTCCCTTTACTGTAACATCAGTAGGATGATCAAATAAGGGCTGCTAAAATCCAGAGGACCGATACTTAGACAATTAACTATTGAAAGTCATCTGGATTTTTGTAGCTCAGTTCTGGTAGCCCTAGATTACAAGGTTCTCGGCCTCATGGCCTCCTGTTTCATCATTCCTTGCTGGTTTGGATGAGATGTTGAGCTGCATTTTGGTCAATGCAAAGCTTGGGAAATTTTGAAAAGTGAGATTATAAAAGCACAGTCTAACACAATACCAATGAAGAAAAAAAATAGTAGATCACAAAAGAAACCAGCATGGATGCATAAAGAACTATCTGACAAATTGAAAGACAAAAAGGACAAATATAAAAAGTGGAAAGAGGGGCAAATAACTAAGGCAGAATATCAGCAACAGCCCGAGCCTGTAAAAGATGAAGTGAGGAAAGCTAAGGCTCACAATGAACAAAGGCTAGCGACAAAAGTAAAAATAAAAAAAGCTTCTTCCAGCATGTTAAAAACAAGAAAAAAGTCAAGGAAACAATTGGCCCATTGCTGGGAGAAAGTGGCAAGAAGATGACAAGCAACAGGGAGAAAGCAGATCTACTTAACTCATATTTTGCATCTGTCTTTACACAAAAGGAAAAAACAATCCAACCTATCAAAAACAGCACTACAAAAAACAGATTAGAAACACAAGTTAAAATAGGGAAGAAAATGGTAAGTGAACACCTGTCTACCCTAGACGAGTTCAAATCACCAGGACCGGATGGATTACACCCCAAGGTTCTGAAGGAACTGGCAAACGTGATCTCAGAACCACTGAACTATATCTTTCAAAGATCCTGGAGCACAGGGGAGCTGCCAGAGGACTGGAAAAGAGCTGATGTAGTTCCCATCTTCAAAAAAGGGAAAAAAAACAGATCCAGGAAACCACAGACCTATCAGTCTGACCTCAATACCGGGGAAGATTCTGGAAAAGATAATCAATCAACGAATCACCGAACACCTAGAAGCAAACAAAATAATAACCAAAAGCCAACATGGGTTTGTCAAAAACAGATCATGCCAAACTAATCTTATCGCATTCTTTGACAAAATGACAAAATTAGTAGACCAGAGGAATGCTGTTGATATAATTTACTTGGACTTCAGTAAAGCATTTGATAAAGTAGACCATAACCTACTACTAGATAAAGTAGAAAAATGTGGGTTATTACTGCCCATGGGCTCTGTCACCATGCAATTCCTAAAGGCACAAATTAGTATAGCTTCTGTTACCATTGTTTGATTTTGCAGTCATTTAGCAGCAATTACTTTTTATTTTCTATTTTTCCCTGCAGAGAACTTGGAGAGTTTTTAATTATTATTTTAGGGCAAAAGGGAAACAAAAGCACAAGTGTTGCACATAACAAATACAAGGAGACTCTGCTTGGCTAAAATATTTGACTATTTCCATGTTACTCTGCATTATATTACAAGGATTTAAGGGGTTTTGAAAAGACCCTTGATTGAATTACTTTTGAGATCAATTGTGCAAATCCACAGCTGGTGTCACACAATGGATTCAGGAGCATTACATCGACAGCTTCTAGTAAACATTTGACACCTTGAATTTCACCTGGTACTTAAAATAAGGAGATAGAATTCTTTGTGTTTGATGTCAATGAATATCCTTACTGTTTGAACATACCTTATATCTAGGAATGTACTTTAACAAAGAATAAATAAATAGAGCTTTCAAGGAACAGCAGTTCATGCCATGTGTGTTAACACTTTGAGTGTGGAAGAACATCCGGATCAATTCTGACATCACCTGCTGCTGTTCCCCTGCTAGTTTAAACTTTTCCCCCCTGACTTTTCATTCGGGCGAGTTCCAATTTCCTAAAGATTGCAATCCAATCTTCATTTGCCTGCATGGATCTGTCACCAAATGGTTGAACTAGAGTTTTTCTATCCATCTCTTTTCTTTTCCCCAGTCTTAGCTTTAAATAAAATTATCCAGTGTTATCTGATATTGCTCCCTTTACTGTAACATCAGTAGGATGATCAAATAAGGGCTGCTAAAATCCAGAGGACCGATACTTAGACAATTAACTATTGAAAGTCATCTGGATTTTTGTAGCTCAGTTCTGGTAGCCCTAGATTACAAGGTTCTCGGCCTCATGGCCTCCTGTTTCATCATTCCTTGCTGGTTTGGATGAGATGTTGAGCTGTGCATTTTTGGTCAATGCAAAGCTTGGGAAATGTGAAGGCTTATTATGGGTGAAGGAAGAACTTTCCAGTTTACTGTACAAACATTGGGTATCACCATTAAAAAATACTTGAGATGGCAATTGATTGAGCTGCTCGACGTTATCTTTTCTAGCCCTGTAGAAGTTCTTTATGGTTCCAGCTTGACTTTGTCTTCTTTCTGGGCAGGCGGGCAGACTTCAAACAAAAGCACCGAGCTGAAACCACCCACCATGGTTCTCTGTGGGAAACAGGAAGATAAACAGAGTCTTCCTGTTCCTGCTCCATTCTGTCCTACACATATGGGAGCCAGATTATCTGAAGGCGTCAATAATTGGATGTGGAAGGACATGAAAAATCAATACTATATCTGATTCTAGAAAGGGTTGGCTGTAGCATTGGAACACCGTGACCCATTTTTGTTCCTGCAGCTTCCAAGCTAACACCCAGGATTGTGTTTTTCACTTACTTGTGAAAAATACAGATACAGATATTCATCTTTGGATAAGCATATGCACCTCCCACGGATTTAATTATCAGCTGTGAATATAATTTCAGACCATGCTAGATTGGCTTCCCAGATACTGACATGAAGCCATATATCAAAGATGGGGAATAGGACTCTTTCCAAAACTTGGATCATTTCTCCATTTTCCCTTGCTGGGGAAATGGAGAATTGATCCAAGTTTTGGACCGAGTCCTGTTCTCCATCTTGCAGGATCAGATGACTTTATTCTGGATGGTGTGACTGTAATGGAAGTTGAAGCTTTGCTCCCAATTATGTCATTCAGTTTTAGAAAAAAGTTGTTTCAGGGAGGACAAGCATGCGGATAAGCAGTTCCCCTTTCTAGCTTGGCGCCTACAAACATGAGGAAAATTGATTTCATTTCTTGGTTTCTCCTTCCGCCTTCTCCCTCTGTCTTCTCCTTCTCCTTCTTCAACCAATTAGTAGCTGCAAGGTGTCAGTTCATCTCAACTGGCAAGGTATCTTCTGCCAGTTCCAGTTCCCTGCAGAGAATTGACATATTGAACTAAATAATCTGAGCTGTATGAAGCAGCTGCCAAGTTCGAGTCTGTGATCATAAAATTGGTGTAGCGTCTTTGAGTGAGAAGTCTTCTTTCTAGGAAAATCATATTCTTAGCTCGGAAAAATCCTAAAATCCACCAGGAGTCAGCAACTTTTTAAAGCTAGGATATATTTGCAATGTTGAGAGGATATATTGGCTGCAATTAGGAAATGGCTACCATGACAGGGAAAAAATAGTTGCCATTATAGTATGGGCAGTCACAAAAACCCATTTGCTAAAGACAAAGAAGTCTCCAGGATGTGATTTTGGGGCCATTCTTGTAAGTAAACATGGCACTTTGATTCATTCTGCAGTACCTCAGCTTATTTCATTATTTAAAGAAGCTAAAGAAACATTTGCAATGGGTATAAAGCAAGCCCTGGGTGCATATGTGCTCAGCCTAGACACACAGAGACACATTCTTCATTAATAAGTTATGGAGCAAGCTATATTTCACTCAGCTGCCACAACATACTATATGGGAGATTCATACATATTGTTGCTGCTGCAAAGATTTAATAACAATTATTTCTAAAGGGGAGGATTCCAGTCAGTGTAGGAAAATAGGTTTTTTCCCAAGAAAGGAAAGTTAAAAGATATCTTGGTTGGATGAACAATCTCTCAGCAGTGTAGTTCTCCAGATTCCAGGCACTTGTTTGACCTGTAGCTACTACACAGCCTATCCAATCCTCCTTGTCAGTTCCTCCCTCATTCCAGA
Organism: Ahaetulla prasina; assembly: GCF_028640845.1. NCBI lineage: Eukaryota > Metazoa > Chordata > Lepidosauria > Squamata > Colubridae > Ahaetulla > Ahaetulla prasina. The sequence continues at coordinate 37,527,387 of NC_080540.1, read as the reverse complement.
ATACAACCAGCTGTTATGAGGCCATAGAGGCACAGCTGTAAGCAATTAGAACCCAGTTCAAGCCCTTTTTCCCCCTGATCCTTCTTTCTGCTCCTTTCTTGACATCAACCTTCTGCAACTTACAAGAAGAGGATAAACAAGAGCGCCTAGTGATTCCATCCACTAGATGAAAGTGTTCGTGCTGAGTCACATAAAGGGGCACACTTTGCTTAGAAATTCAGGGAAAGTGCTCTGTTTTTTGCATGAGATGGCGAGAGAATCTTATCCATTCTTCTGGATGTGGCTGAAGGCATAACTCGCTGAAACTTTTTCAGAACTCCAAATGAGGAGGTTCCAGTAATGTTGCCTTTCATAGGATTTGTGCACAAATGGTGGTAAATGTTTAGTTTGTTTGGGGATTAAGTTAAGGCAAGAATCCATCGAATCGTGGTTTATAAACTGTTATGTTTGGGTATTGACGAGGCAGGAGACCAGGTTAGTGACAACAGCTCTTTAATATAGTGTGACCCAGCAAAACTCTGGAGAAAAACCTCTCCTTATATACACTTCAGCCTGAGGCTGCATCCAATCAGAGGAGATATTTCCGCCTAAAACTCCCGCCAAAACTTACAGTAATACATTACACTCCTTCCCTCCCAGAAGGCACTTTGCCAATATTTGCATATTACTTCTCTCGTAGTCCTGCAGGTACGTGGGCGTCTCCTGACTCTCCCGGACCTGCGCAGTTCACTTTCTGGAGTTGAGTCGAGCTTGCGGAGGGACTTTTCGTTCCTCTGAGCTCCTCCTCCCGGCCATCCGGCCCTGGATTATTCGCCGGCTCGGACCTGCTGTCCTCTAGAGGGACCGGAGGGTGTCGCTGGACCTCGCCTGACTCAGATAAGTCTCTGTTTGGTTCTTTGCTTACGCTTTCTGTTTGTTCTCGGCTCCAGTCAGCTGTGGGGTTAATTAAATCATAGTCAGGGCTGGTCTCGCCTAATTCTGCCTTATCGCTCAATCTGTTTCTTAATTGATCTATGTGGCGCCCAGATTCTGCCATCGTCTATTTCCACTAGATAAGATTTGGGGCCCGTTTGTCTATGATATCCCCTCTTCCAGCTTGGGGCCGTCGCTGTAAATAAGTGCTAAAATCCAGAGGACCGATACTTAGACAATTAACTATTGAAAGTCATCTGGATTTTTGTAGCTCAGTTCTGGTAGCCCTAGATTACAAGGTTCTCGGCCTCATGGCCTCCTGTTTCATCATTCCTTGCTGGTTTGGATGAGATGTTGAGCTGTGCATTTTTGGTCAATGCAAAGCTTGGGAAATGTGAAGGCTTATTATGGGTGAAGGAAGAACTTTCCAGTTTACTGTACAAACATTGGGTATCACCATTAAAAAATACTTGAGATGGCAATTGATTGAGCTGCTCGACGTTATCTTTTCTAGCCCTGTAGAAGTTCTTTATGGTTCCAGCTTGACTTTGTCTTCTTTCTGGGCAGGCGGGCAGACTTCCAAACAAAGCACCGAGCTGAAACCACCCACCATGGCCCTCTGTGGGAAACAGGAAGATAAACAGAGTCTTCCTGTTCCTGCTCCATTCTGTCCTACACATATGGGAGCCAGATTATCTGAAGGCGTCAATAATTGGATGTGGAAGGACATGAAAAATCAATACTATATCTGATTCTAGAAAGGGTTGGCTGTAGCATTGGAACACCGTGACCCATTTTTGTTCCTGCAGCTTCCAAGCTAACACCCAGGATTGTGTTTTTTACTTACTTGTGAAAAATACAGATACAGATATTCATCTTTGGATAAGCATATGCACCTCCCACGGATTTAATTATCAGCTGTGAATATAATTTCAGACCATGCTAGATTGGCTTCCCAGATACTGACATGAAGCCATATATCAAAGATGGGGAATAGGACTCTTTCCAAAACTTGGATCATTTCTCCATTTTCCCTTGCTGGGAAAATGGAGAATTGATCCAAGTTGTGGACCGAGTCCTATTCTCCATCTTGCAGGATCAGATGACTTTATTCTGGATGGTGTGACTGTAATGGAAGTTGAAGCTTTGCTCCCAATTATGTCATTCAGTTTTAGAAAAAAGTTGTTTCAGGGAGGACAAGCATGCGGATAAGCAGTTCCCCTTTCTAGCTTGGCGCCTACAAACATGAGGAAAATTGATTTCATTTCTTGGTTTCTCCTTCCGCCTTCTCCCTCTGTCTTCTCCTTCTCCTTCTTCAACCAATTAGTAGCTGCAAGGTGTCAGTTCATCTCAACTGGCAAGGTATCTTCTGCCAGTTCCAGTTCCCTGCAGAGAATTGACATATTGAACTAAATAATCTGAGCTGGTATGAAGCAGCTGCCAAGTTCGAGTCTGTGATCATGTCTTTGAGCGTCTTTGAGTGAGAAGTCTTCTTTCTAGGAAAATCATATTCTTAGCTCGGAAAAATCCTAAAATCCACCAGGAGTCAGCAACTTTTTAAAGCTAGGATATATTTGCAATGTTGAGAGGATATATTGGCTGCAATTAGGAAATGGCTACCATGACAGGGAAAAAATAGTTGCCATTATAGTATGGGCAGTCACAAAAACCCATTTGCTAAAGACAAAGAAGTCTCCAGGATGTGATTTTAAATATCTTGTAAGTAAACATGGCACTTTGATTCATTCTGCAGTACCTCAGCTTATTTCATTATTTAAAGAAGCTAAAGAAACATTTGCAATGGGTATAAAGCAAGCCCTGGGTGCATATGTGCTCAGCCTAGACACACAGAGACACATTCTTCATTAATAAGTTATGGAGCAAGCTATATTTCACTCAGCTGCCACAACATACTATATGGGAGATTCATACATATTGTTGCTGCTGCAAAGATTTAATAACAATTATTTCTAAAGGGGAGGATTCCAGTCAGTGTAGGAAAATAGGTTTTTTCCCAAGAAAGGAAAGTTAAAAGATATCTTGGTTGGATGAACAATCTCTCAGCAGTGTAGTTCTCCAGATTCCAGGCACTTGTTTGACCTGTAGCTACTACACAGCCTATCCAATCCTCCTTGTCAGTTCCTCCCTCATTCCAGAATACAACCAGCTGTTACGAGGCCATAGAGACACAGCTGTAAGCAATTAGGACCCAGTTCAAGCCCTTTTTTTCCCTGATCCTTCTTTCTGCTCCTTTCTTGACATCAACCTTCTGCAACTTGCAAGAAAAGGATAAACAAGAGCGCTTAGTGATTCCATCCGCTAGATGAAAGTGTTCGTGCTGAGTTGCAGGCTAGTCACATAAAGGGCACACTTTGCTTAGAAATTCAGGGAAAGTGCTCTGTCTTTGCATGAGATGGCGAGAGAATCTTATCCATTCTTCTGGATGTGGCTGAAGGCATAACTCGCTGAAACTTTTTCAGAACTTCAAATGAGGAGGTTCCAGTAATGTTGCCTTTCATAGGATTTGTGCACAAATGATGGTAAATGTTTAGTTTGTTTGAGGATTAAGTTAAGGCAAGAATCCATCCAATCGTGGTTTATAAACCATGGATTTGGGGGCTTTATTTTTTCCACAAATTTTAGGGAGGAATAGCCCTTGATATCTCATTTTTTAAATAATATTTCTACAGAGAATGCTTTCTTTAGCATGGAGAGTGTCAGGAAATTGTTTTTTGCCTAACTAGTTGGCCAGGCAATATATAAACGAACTATGTATGTTTGTAGAAAGGCATGATATTGCTTTAAGGCTGTGCTGCATCATTGCAAGCATCCTGATTGGCTGAGCTCTGTAGCCAATGTATAAAAGGACTACTAAATTATGGCTTGTGGGGAATCTACAGAGATGCTACAGCATTGTAACCTGATGACATGCTGCAACTGTACATGTAAGCTTTATGATCGTTGCTTGATCATGGCTAGTTACTGATTCCTCAAGATACTGACTGTTGTGAATTGAACTGTGTTTTGCCGAACTGAAAGAAGACCTTGTTTGTTTTGCAAGTCTACATTGGTAAGAAGACTTGATATTCGTAACATCCCTGACTGACTGACTGACTTTATATGTGTATGACCTGGAATTGTTTTTGGACTATGACTTTTCCTCTTCCCTAAAAGTAAAGGAATATCAAACCCCAGTTTGTCTGCAAGTGACTGTTATTGTATACAACCAGTCTCAGTCGTTTTCATGCGTAGGGTACTCTGCTCAACAGCCCACAACCTTGGTTGTGAACCCAGATTACCCTTAACAGAGAGTAAAGATGAATAAACATATGTAATTGTACAGATATCTATTTTCTCAGATTTCAGGGAGAATATTTTAAATAAACCAAAACAACAAAAGATGGAGGAGACGCTTCCTTTGGAAAATGTCTTCAGCCACCCACTGAAACCAGCCACTAACTATGGAAAGATAGGATGAATCAACTTTATTGTCAAGGTGACAAGGCTGGTCTGTGTTTATGGGACAGAAAGAGAGACAAAATGGTTTATACCAGTGGTGGGATTCAAGTAATTTAACAACCGGTTCTCTTCCCTAATGATTTCTTTCAACAACCAGTTTGCCAGACTGCTCACAAAGTTAACAACCGGTTCTCCAGAAGTGGTGCGAACTGGCTGAATCCCACCACTGGTTTATACTGAGTCAGGCCTTAGGGATATTTGACCAGCATTATCAGAAATGACTGGCAAGAATTCTCAAAATGTTCAGATGATTATTTGCTTGTTTATTTTTATTGGCCACCCGCTCCAGTGGGCACTCTGGGTCCCATCAAGAGATGCTGGCTTTCTCCTTACAAACTATTTGCTTTTTCATTGCATTATGATTCTTTAAAAAAGGAAGGAGTTCAAAAAGAAACATGGCTAACCAATCAGAATTCAGGAAAGAGTTTGGGAGAAGAGGAGGAGGAAGAAGACAAGCATCTCCCTTTTAGTCAATGTTCAGTTCTGTGTTATACCTATCTTGCCACCCTCTGGTCCCACCGTATTTTGTTTCTTTAGAGTTTTATCCAGTCCTTGGAACAATGTTACTTACCAATATAGGCAGTGAGTTACAGAAGGCAGGCGTGCATGCCTGAGAAAATGCTGGATATAGAAAGTGACAGTGTAATTTTTTTCTTCCTTACCAATATACAATGAGGGAGCAAGAAGATCTCTAAAAGCTGATAGTCTTGCAAGCACAGAATCCAATAAGGACTGAAATCTGTACATGTCCCAATTCAAATTTGATCTCTTTCCTCTGTCACATTCCCGGGGAATATTGATCTTGATTCCACCCATGTGAATCAATTCACCAATGTGAAGTTGATTGCATATTCAGACATTCAGATAAATGTACTGAATTTCACTATCGGGTAATACAACAATAAATGAGTGGTCCTTGGTGTTCTCTGAGCTGGGTTGAATTCTTGGAGATGTTTTGTTACCCAAACTAGGTAATCTCATCAGTGCTGATGTTGCTAGATTATCCCTTTATCATTTTTATTTTATTATATAAAATACAAAGAAGAAGAGAAAATAGGAAATTAAGGGAGGGAAAGGGAGCGGGAAAAGGAGGTGTGAGATACAAAGGGAAAGAGAAGAAAGCACTGACTTCCGACTCTTCTTAGCACAGTACAAGATAAACACACTCCAACCAGCAACTTTTTGCTTTTACAAGCCATTCCTATAACATCAAATCTTTCTAATCAACAAGACCAAGATCAAAGTTTCATTTTTTTTTCTTCACAAGGACAAATTCCCAGAAGTGATATCCAAATAAGAACATATTTTCTTCTTTGAATAAAATAATCAATTTAACCATTTCTGCTTTATCTTCCTTGCTATGGAATAATGTGTATTTTTATTTATACCTTATAATCTTTGTGAACTGTCACCACTTTTATTTCCAAAATTTATTGTATTATTTCAAATTCTTTGACCTTACTGAAAAAAGGGGGAAAAAACCCTACCATTTTTCCCACCCTTTTTTTCCCTTTCAAAGTATTAAACTTTTTTTAACACTTGTGAATAGATGGCCCATCTTATCTACTCACCGATCATCCTGGCTAAAAATAGAGGGGGTTTTAGTCCAAAATATTTGGAGGACTCATTTTTTAAATAACATTTCTCCAGAGAATGCTTTCTTTAGCATGGAGAGTGTCAGGAAATTGTTATTTGCCTAACTGGTTGGCCAGGCAATATATAAACTAATTATGTATGTTTATAGAAAGGCATGATATTGCTTTAAGGCTGTGCTGCATAATGCAACCATCCTGATTGGTTGAGCTCTGTAGCCAATGTATAAAAGGATTAGTAAATTATGGCTTGTGGGGAATCTACAGAGATGCTACAGTATTGTAACCTGATGACATGCTGCAACTATATTTGAGCTTTATGATCGTTGCTTGATCATGGCTAGTTACTGATTTCTCAAGATACTGACTGTTGTGTATTGTGTTTTGCTGAATTGAAAGTAGACCTTGTGTTTTGCAAGTCTACGTTGGTAAGAAGACTTGATATTTGTAACATCCCTGACTGACTGACTTTATATGTGTATGACCTGGAATTGTTTTTGGACTATGACTTTGCCTCTTCCCTAAAAGTAAAGGAATATCAAACCCCAGTTTGTCTGCAAGTGACTGTTATTGTATACAACCAGTCTCAGTCGTTTTCATGTGTAGGGTACTCTGCTCAACAGCCCACAACCTTGGTTGTGAACCCATATTACCCTTAACAGAGAGTAAAGATGAATAAACATATGTAATTGTACAGATGTCTATTTTCTCAGATTTCAGGGAGAATATTTTAAATAAACCAAAACAACAAAAGATGGAGGAGACGCTTCCTTTGGAAAACGTCTTCAGCCACCTACTGAAACCAGCCACTAACTATGGAAAGATAGGATGAATCAACTTTATTGTCAAGGTGACAAGGCTGGTCTGTGTTTATGGGACAGAAAGAGAGACAAAATGGTTTATGCCAGTGGTGGGATTCAAGTAATTTAACAACCGGTTCTCTGCCCTAATGATTTCTTTCAACAACCAGTTTGCCAAACTGCTCACAAAGTTAACAACCGGTTCTCCAGAAGTGGTGCAAACTGGCTGAATCCCACCACTGGTTTATACTGAGTCAGGCCTTAGGGATATTTGACCAGCATTATCAGAAATAACTGGCAAGAATTCTCAAAATGTTCAGATGATTATTTGCTTGTTTATTTTTATTGGCCACCCGCTCCAGTGGGCACTCTGGGTCCCATCAAGAGATGCTGGCTTTCTCCTTACAAACTATTTGCTTTTTCATTGCATTATGATTCTTTAAAAAAGGAAGGAGTTCAAAAAGAAACATGGCTAACCAATCAGAATTCAGAAAAGAGTTTGGGAGAAGAGGAGGAGGAAGAAGACAAGCATCTCCCTTTTAGTCAATGTTCAGTTCTGTGTTATACCTATCTTGCCACCCTCTGGTCCCACCGTATTTTGTTTCTTTAGAGTTTTATCCAGTCCCTGGAACAATGTTACTTACCAATATAGGCAGTGAGTTACAGAAGGCAGGCGTGCATGCCTGAGAAAATGCTGGATATAGAAAGTGACAGTGTAATTTTTTTCTTCCTTACCAATATACAATGAGGGAGCAAGAAGATCTCTAAAAGCTGATAGTCTTGCAAGCACAGAATCCAATAAGGACTGAAATCTGTACATGTCCCAATTCAAATTTGATCTCTTTCCTCTGTCACATTCCCGGGGAATATTGATCTTGATTCCACCCATGTGAATCAATTCACCCATGTGAAGTTGATTGCATATTCAGACATTCAGATAAATGTACTGAATTTCACTATCGGGTAATACAATAATAAATGAGTGGTCCTTGGTGTTCTCTGAGCTGGGTTGAATTCTTGGAGATGTTTTGTTACCCAAACTAGGTAATCTCATCAGTGCTGATGTTGCTAGATTATCCCTTTATCGTTTTTATTTTATTATATAAAATACAAAGAAGAAGAGAAAATAGGAAATTAAGGGAGGGAAAGGGAGCGGGAAAAGGAGGTGTGAGATACAAAGGGAAAGAGAAGAAAGCACTGACTTCCGACTCTTCTTAGCACAGTACAAGATAAACACACTCCAACCAGCAACTTTTTGCTTTTACAAGCCATTCCTATAACATCAAATCTTTCTAATCAACAAGACCAAGATCAAAGTTTCATTTTTTTTTCTTCACAAGGACAAATTCCAGAAGTGATATCCAAATAAGAACATATTTTCCTCTTTGAATAAAATAATCAATTTAACCATTCCTGCTTTATCTTCCTTGCTATGGAATAATGTGTATTTTTATTTATACCTCATAATCTTTGTGAACTGTCACCATTTTTATTTCCAAAATTTATTGTATTATTTCAAATTCTTTGACCTTACTGAAAAAAAGGGGGAAAAACCCTACCATTTTTCCCACCCTTTTTTTTCCTTTCAAAGTATTAAACTTTTTTTAACACTTGTGAATAGATGGCCCATCTTATCTACTCACTGATCATCCTGGCTAAAAATAGAGGGGGTTTTAGTCCAAAATATTCGGAGGACTCAAATTTAAAAAATCTGTCTAGCACTTAGCTTCTATTTAAGGCATATTGATCAGATTATCTCAATTGCCAACCCGTCAATTTAATAAAGGATTTAAATCACTAAATCAGATCTGAACATGGCAATATTTTATTCCTTTGATATTTTGTCCTTCAGGTTTAATTTTAAAAGGCTGACATAAAAGCGCAGTTCCCACTTTCATTTGAATACTGTGTTGATGGTAAGATATCCATGGTAGCAGTAACCATGAGGAGAATTTAAAATATCTCTTTTTTCCTGCTTCTTCTTCACTTGTTTAAATTGCCTCCTGAATTTTAATTGTTTGCTTTCTAAACAAGAATGCAAACTTTACAAGTCAGCCCTGCAACAATAAGAATGTTTATGTGGTCTTAAGGGAGATGAGGTTGTCATACACTTCTCATTTTAGGATCTAGAATGTTCTCATTCAGGTTTGCTAGAGAATGAGAGAGAAAAATGCTGAAATCCTGTGTCTTATCAGTAGATCAGTTGTGGTTTTCAGTGAGGCTTTCAAAAGTGTGGGGGAGGAAGATTCTAGGTTTGTGACATCTATTTTCCCTTTCTAGCCTCAAGCTTCACTCAAAAGAACCAGATGCAAAGGAATTGCTCAGAGCTGATTATATATCCCATGAATATAAACTGGGCGGATTTTCAATTACCTTATCAGTGTCTGAGCTACTACAGATCGTAGATGCTAACCTACTTCAGACCTAAAATTCCTATTATTAAACAGTTGGGAATTGTTCTACTCTGTATCCTAGAGGGTCTAATTTATTTGCTGCCCATCTTTGATTTATATTGATGAGATGCCTATGAAACAAATCCTTTAAAGTTTAATATAGCCATTTTAAAGAATAACTGAATATTTTTAAAATCCAATTAAGAATCCAAAGTTGCAATAACTGGCATGCCCTGGTCACCTCACAACTGGATTATTGCAATGGGCCCTACTTGGGGCTGCCTTGAAAACCACCAGAAAGCTGGTTCAAAATGCAAGAGCACGAGCAGCGGTGGGCAATTTTCAGCCTGTCCATGTGCCATCACTGCTAGGGAGCTCCGTTGGTTTCCAGTTGGCTTTTGAGTGCAATTCAAGGTCCTGCTTATAGCCTATACAACCCCGTATTACATAGGACCTGGATATCTAAGGGACCACTTATTGCATCTCCAATCCCTTCTGCTCACCCAGGAAGAACTGGAACAATAGCTGCACTCCAGGTCCTCTCTGTTTAAATATTGTCATCTTGTGAGACTGAGGAAGTGTGTGTCTTCTCTGTCACACCCTTCACCATCTTTTGAACAACACCCCCCTCCCCCAGAGATAAGAGCAGCATCTTCTTTTAGGATTCCAGAAAGCTCTGAAGAACTGGCTTTGGTCACAGGCTCGGGGTTACTATAGTGGAGGGATTTTGTGCATCTGTGTTGTTTTATTTTGTGTTGTCTTCAGGTCATTTTAGTCCAAGCTGTCTGTGCGGTTTATCTGCTTTTAAGGAGGTTTTTTGGGGGAAGAGACTACACCAGTGGTGGCAAACCTTTTATTCACCAAGTGCTGAACATGTACGTGCTTTGCACGTGTGCATGCCATCCGCGCTAACGTGCGGCTCCACCCCATGTCCTATGCACGCAACCGCACCATCTGCGCATGGGCACATTTTCATATGCGCTCCCACTGCGTGCTGTGCATGCAACCACACCATGAATGTGCACAGCTTTTGTGTGTGCACCCCACTGGGCGCTGCATGTGCAATCGCACCATCTGCGCATGCATGCAGTTGTTAGTGCAGCTCTCCCATGTGCCGCACGCACAATTGCAAAATCTGAGCATGCATGTGGTTTTCGTACATGCAATGCACATGCAATGCACATGCATGTGCTGCACACCAGTACTTTTGCACACATGCGCAAATGCACACGCATGTGCAGGAGAGCTTCGAAGACCAGCTGGGTCCCCTGAATTGCGTGCATGCGCACTGGAGGCCTGAACACCAGCTGGGATGCATACGCATGCGCAGCTGCAGGTGAGTTGGGCAACAGCTCATGTGCCCAGAAAAATGGCTCTGTGTGCCACTTCCGGCATGCATGCCTTAGGTGTCGTGTCCCACTCCTCCGCTGACGGCCGGGTCAGGGAAATCCGAATCAGGCGTGCCTCTGCAGCTCTGCCAAAGTCCTAGCAAAGTTCTCAAGGCGGGCAGGAGACCAGAAAGTGACTTCAGCAAGATAAGGTAGACTTTGCCTGACTCAGAGAATGCCAGAAAGCAGATCCTTTATATAGGCCATGGGGTGTGGCTCCATGACTCAGCACTTATCCAGGCCTGCCCCTCCCTTCCTTCTGTTGCCGCCGCCTATGAATTCTCCTGAAGCGAGGGTCACTCCAGTCTGCAGCTGTTGGTAATTGACCTTCCTCAGGCTCACATGCTGTGGGGGAGGGGGAGGGGTCTAGTTGCTCTGTTTGCCTGGGCATGGAGCCAGGGCTGGGTCCGGGAGGCATGTTAGGACATTCCTCAGCGTTCGGAAGCAGATAAGACGGGCCCGGCTGCGGGGAAAGCGGACGAGGCACAACATTAGGTTCCCCATCATGGGACTATACACTACTCAGAGTCCATTGAAATTGAGAGGCTATAATAAATTTTAATAGTAATAAATGATAATAAAACTCAAATCTGACAAAATGTCAAAGGAATTAAAAAATATCATTCCTAATTTGATTGTGAAAAGAAGAGTGCAAGTGATATTTTTCTTCACTGAATATAATTTTTATGAAGAATTTTGATTACAATAGTAACTGCTTGATATATTTCTTGAAAGGAAATGTACAATTGAAAAGCACCCCATCTTGGTTGGCTACTAGCAGCCTCTCCGATTTAATAGGCTATTTAAGGGGTTCCTAGATTACCTTAAGAAACAGCAAAAAGCTTCGTCTGTTTAAACAGATTCTTAGATCTGAAATTTACATACATCTCTGTAAGTCGACAACAGGGCTTGGAAATGAATTGGAAGCTCGTGCAAGAAAAATAAGGCAGGAAACACAGAAGATTACTTTCTCTTTATTAGTCAGTCAGTTGACAGTCATGCAGAAAAAGAGGAGACTATAGTGCAGTGGGCAAACTCAGGTCTTCATACCAAAGAACAATGTTTGTTTTTGGATTTCTTTTGTTAAAAAAGCAGCTTAGCATTACTGATGTGTGTATGTGACTGAGTGAGTCTGCCCAAGATTATTGAAATGGAATTAAGGTTGATGGAAAACTCAAGAGAAAAGTACAGTACAGTTGCTCAGTTGCCTACCACCTGATGTAAAAAAATTAAAATTTGTAGAACATAGTTGACTTTGACTTCTGATATTTAATTTCTCCAGGAAAGCTATTAGATCAGCATTCTAATTACAAAGACGGCCAAGAGATTTCTGCTTTTCAACCTTAAATCACAGTAAAAAGTGCAAGTGTAGGCTCAGAAAAAATGCAATGCGATGCAGATTTTTTTCTTTTCTTTTCCTAGGTGGAATTAAAATTTGACATTAGGTATATTCGAAGGGGTAAAAGTTTGGAGTCTTCACAAATGTGACACCACCCACTAGTTTTGTCAAACTGTATTTGTTAAGCCAGGAGTTATGAAAAGGAGTGATAGCAATAGTACTTAGACTTATCCAGTGCTTCATAGTGCTTTACAGCCCTCTCTAAGCTGTTTACAGAGTCAGCATAGTGCCCCCAACAATCTGGGTCCTCATTTTACCCACCTCGGAAGGATGGAAGGCTGAGTTAACCTTGAGCTGGTGAGATTTGAACTGCCAAACTGCGGGCAGCCAGCAGTCAGCAGAAATAGTCTGCAGTACTGCATTCTAACCACTGCACCACCACGGCTCTATGTTGACAGTTAAAGTAGAGAAACCTATTAAAGTAGACCCCCAGATTTCATGGAAACTATTCATATTTTAGGAGATGTAAATAAAAATAATTCAAGGCAAGGTCAGGACCTCTCCTACATACTTGAAGAATGGTTTCCTCCAATATATAATATATATATATATATATAAACTCCAGTACATCTGGCTGATCTGTTAAATTTATGTTTTACCGATAAAGAAATAAAGGTAGATTTTCAAGCTATTTAGCTCTCATCAGCTAGCCATACCCTTCTGGGATTTGAACCCGGGGTGCTTGCATATTAGGTACATGTATTAACCTCTAAGCCACAGGTTCTTCTCACTTTGTTGGCTATACCAGGGTGTTTTTTCTGTGGTGGGACCAGTCTATCAGGGCAACCTGGTCTACCCAATTATGGGATGGAGCATACTTGGGTACTGCAAACGGAAGCAGTATGCTCTGTCCCATAATTGGGTAGACCAGGTTGCCCTGATAGACTGGTCCCACTGAAGAAAAAACATCTAGCTGATATATTGATGCCACATCATACTTCTTGCAGATGAGAAGGGCTATCATCAAGAAGATTTGATGATACCCTCCCCCCCTTTTTTTGAGTTCTTTTATGTTGGCATTTTTTGCAAAGGGACCTGGGCAAATGTTCTCTCTTTGAACCCACTGGATGGTGAGATCCTATATGGAGTAAGTGGTTTTGCACATGTCCAAGTCCCAAGCCAAAAATGGCAATGAATTATACCTGGGATACAACAACTAACCAATACAACTCCCACAGTAGAGAGGTTAGATGAACACCTAAATTTATGGCCAAGGAAATTCTCAATCATCCAGGTCATGGTTGTCCTAAAGGTGCTTTTTGATTTCTAGAAAATCCAGTTGCCTCTTGAAAAAACACCTTTGGAACATCTGAGTTTATTACTTCTGGGACTGCAGCATGCTTCAAGATTTTATATTTCTTAAAATCATCTGAATATTCTAGATGATTTTCAAAAGATATACATCAAGTAGACATTTTAGATCAGTGGTTCTCAACCTTTATAGTGCTGCGACCCCTTTAATACAATTCCCCACAATGTGGCAACCTCTTTAATACAATTCCCCATGATGTGGCAACCCCAACCGTAAGATTATTTTCGTTTTGAATTTATCGCGCCTGAAGCCGTATTGGCTAGCGATCTGAACTGCTTGCAATTGCCTTGAGGATGGAGGCATTAAAGCGGAGACTCCTCCCCTATTAAGTTTATGGCGCTTGAAGCCAGATTAGGCTAGCGATTGGGAGTGATTGCAGCTGGCTTGAGAGGGAGACATCAGAGCAAAAATTTCTCTCTTTTTTAATTCATTGCGCCTGAAGCCGAATTGGGCTAGTGATTTGAAGAGCCTGCAGCTGGCTTGTGGAGTCAACCATTGGAGCACGATTCTTCGACTCGCAAGCATACTTTCCATATTTCCAATGGTCTTAGGCGACCCCTGGCAAATTGTCATTCGACCCCCAACGGGGTCACGACCCACAGGTTGAGAACCGCTGTTTTAGATTAAGGAAGGGGGAACATATTTCAGCATAATAAAGATTCAGAAGAGCAGTTTAATTGTGCTCCTGGATTTGAGGATTGTTACTGATGTCTGACAACCATGCACGTATTATATCCATTTTGAACTATTGCACTGTATTGTTCTACATGAGGATGCTTGGAAGTAAATAAATTAGAATATATCAGCAAGTGCTTTAATTTGAGCATGCTACTTCACCCCTACTTTCATTTCTTATTAGTTACCAGGTCCAGGTAAGAAAATGAGATGATATTTATTTTTAACCACGTACATCATATGACTCTGGGGACTCTTGTCTTCTACAAAATCTTCACCCAAATTTCTTTCTCAGATGTGTAGGGCACTTTCTCTAAAAGCCAAGCCTTCCGGTGGTTGGCACTTAGATAAAAGAAGCTGCCTGCTTTTCCTGCTGATGGGTTCAGACACCAAACTGTGAACCAAAAGGCACTTGTAATACTGGAAAGGTACTTTGTGTTTCTATTCGTTCTTGTGAATTCATTGCTCTTTTGAAGAACAGAAAGGGAGGCGGGAAGAATGCTTGCCAATTTCCTTTGGCCGAACAGCACTCTGTTCTTTCTAAAAGTCTTTTCTGGAGCTAAGGGAAGAATGAGGTGGGTGGGAGGGGAACCGGGGTGGGGGGTGGGGGTGGGGGGGAACCTGAATCAGCAGAGCATTCTTTCTCTTTTTACCAGCAGGAGTCTCTGCTTGATTGTAAGACTTTCTACTTAGGATTAAAAATGGTGTCTTTGTTCTATTGCTTCTTGGTGGTTTTTTTTTCTTTGAGTGCTGCTTTAATATTGTAGTTTTATTATACAGTAGAGTGAAGCAAATCCTTTGAAATGGAGGGTGAGATATATGGTAAATACTAGAAGCAGAGTTGGAAGAGTCTCTTAAGGTCATCAAGACAAATCTTCTGCTCAATGCAAGAATCCAAAGTGAAGCATTTTGGACATATGGCTGTTCCACCTCTGTTTGAAAACATCCACCCAATGAAGGGAAGCTCACCCTTTCTCTGGGTAATTGATTCTACGGCTGAACTATTCTTCTGTTAGGAATTTTTTTTTTCTAACATGCAGGCAGGATCTGTCTTTCTGTGACTTAACTCCACTCTTCCTTCTCCTCCTCTGTGGAGTGATAGAGACCAGGTAGATATGAAATATACCCAAGAGAACAAGCAAACAGACAAAAAGCTGTGATTTGTATCTCTGACTTACTGTATAGTCATCTTTGTATTAACGAAGGGACCGACGGTAATTGTAGTATTTTTGTATCGCTTGCTGAGGTTTTTCCAATATGAAACCCTTGTGTCAACCAGTCATCCCAATCTGCTGCTCTACCAACGTGTGGAAACTATTGGATCTTCCATCCCAATGCTCCAAATTGTTTCTTTAATGGTGCAAAATGGAAGAGGAGGGATCACCTTCAACTCCTAGAATTCTTCAGCCAGCATGAATTTTTTTTTTATTTGCATTTATATCCCGCCCTTCTCCGAAGACTCAGGGCAGCTTACACTATGTCAAGCAATAGTCTTCATCCATTTGTATATTATATACAAAGTCAACTTATTGCCCCCAACAATCTGGGTCCTCATTTTACCTACCTTATAAAGGATGGAAGGCTGAGTTAACCTTGGGCCTGATGGGACTTGAACCTGAAGTCCACACATCTTCAGGTTGCCAAGGTTGAGAAACACTGCTGTGGATTATTGATATTGAGGCATCTGTTCTTTTATCTCTTGCCTGTTGTTCACATCTAACACTTTTGCCTGCCTTTTTGATCATTTTTGTCACTTTTTATGTTTGCTATTTTCAATATTTTTGTTAGAGGTATTGAGTACCGGTCTGAATATTGGGATAGATTGGGGCTGTCCTGTCTGCAAAATAAGCTGGAGATGATACACAGTATTTTCCCAAGAAAATCAATTCATCTGCTTGCTAAGAGTCCACAATGACTTGACAGCATATAAGCAATCAATAAATTTTCCAATAAATTTTCCAAAAGTTTTAGCCAACAAGGCAATTTGCAGAATTCTGGAATTCTGACTCCGGTGAAAAGCATCAGCTTGGGGAAGATAATGTAAACCTAAGATCATTTGATTTTTTTCTTGTAGTAGAACTAGTTACAATTAATAGTAGGAGACTAATCTGTTAAGGAAACACATCACAATCCTTAAAAAATGTGGATAAACTCTTCATTTAACCAAACTCAGGTTAGTGGCTGCAACAGGCAAAATCTCTTCACTGAACTTGTGCACATGTATAAAACCCCATTTGCTATTTTACACATAAGTAAAATATGCAAACTGCATATATGTAAGATTTGGATATACTGTAATGGACATTCTGCTTTAACAGATACCCTTTATTTTTACTGATAAATCACTATCCTATGTTGTCTTTCTTTTCTTGTAGCATTGTTATATTTTTATTGTAGTTCTATAGTGTATTTTCTCTATGTGAGCTGCCAAGAATTGTTTTTGATTGCATCCTAGGCTACATTTACAGAGGGATAGACTCAAGATCACGTGAAGTGTTAATACCACTTTATAATGCCTTGGTAAGGCCACACTTGGAATACTGCATCCAGTTTTGGTCGCCACAATGTAAAAAAATAGAATAGAAGAGAATAGAAGGGAATAGAATTTTTTATTGGCCAAGTGTGATTGGACACACAAGGAATTTGTCTTGGTGCATATGCTCTCAGTGTACATAAAAGAAAAGATACGTTCATCAAGGTACAACATTTACAACACAATTGATGGTCAATATATCAATATAAATCATAAGGATTGCCAGCAACAAGTTATAGTCATACAGTCATAAATGGAAAGAGATTGGTGATGGGAACTATGAGAAGATTAATAGTAGTGCAGATTCAGTAAATAGTTCGACAGTGTTGATGGAATTATTTGTTTAGCAGAGTGATGGCCTTCGGGAAAAAACTGTTCTTGTGTCTAGTTGTTCTGGTGTGCAGTGCTCTATAGCGTCATTTTGAGGGTAGGAGTTGAAACAGTTTATGTCCAGGATGCGAGGGGTCTGTAAATATTTTCACAGCCCTCTTCTTGATTCGTGCAGTATACAGGTCCTCAATGGAAGGCAGGTTAGTAGCAATTATTTTTTCTGCAGTTGAGACTCTAAATGTTGAGACTCTAAAAAGAGTGCAGAGAAGAGCAACAAAGATGATTAAGGGACTGGAGGCTAAAACATGAAGAACGGTTGCAGGAACTTGGTATGTCTAGTTTAATGAAAAGAAGGACTAGGGGAGACATGATAGCAGTGTTCCAATATCTGCCACAAAGAAGAGGGAATCAAACTATTCTCCAAAGCACCTGAAGGCAGAACAAGAAACAATGAACGGAAACTAATCAACCGAGAACCAACCTAGAACTAAGGAGAACTTTCCTGACAGTTAGAACAATTGATCAGTGGAAAGGCTTACCTCCAGAAGTTGTGGGTGCTCCAACATTGGAAGTTTTTAAGAAGAAATTGGACAACCATTTGTCTGAAATGATATAGGGTTTCCTGCTTGAGCAGGGGGTTGGACTAGAAGACCTCCAAGGTCCCTTCCATCTCTGTTATTGTGTTCTTCTTTCCTTTTCTCTCCAGAGGGGTGCGAATGGGGGGAGGGGGAGGTGATATTTTCCCCTTTAGTAATAATTTTAAAAATACTCACTGCAGGAATCGCATAACATTCCTAGTAAGAAAACACTACCATAGAATTTTCATTGAATTTTAGCACCTTCCCTTGAAGTACCAATACTTCTCTCTATTTGAACCTTTCCTTTGTTGCTTTAATAGTTTTCATTCCTGTAAAACTAGTATGAATTTTAGTTCTCTATAAAAAGGAATATTTATGTCAATATGCACCAGATGGCAGTCTATGATGCTTAACTGAACATTTTAATGTTTTCATTTATGCACATAAATAAAATATACAACTATAAATAAAGTATATGGATGTGGAACAGAAAATTCCTTTTGGGCAGAGAGTTAGGCCATAATTTCTCTTGCTGGTTTAATGACAAGTTGTGCTTGCTATTGTTTAATTTCCTCTATTGGGAAATATAAAATTAACTCTAAGTTCAAGTACAAAGAGATGGATTTAAGAGCACTTATTTAAGAGCACCATTGTATGTATAGGAGCTATATTATGCAACCTAGGTGGGATAATTAACTTGCTACTTTACAACAAATTAATGTATGAAATTAATAAAGGTAATGTGTTACTGCGGAATAATAAATAGCTCCAACCAGATGATATGTACACGGAAGCCAACTGGGGAAAACCGTGTTAGTGCATATGCACACACATACGAATGCAAAAAAATGTAAAGGTAACAAAGAAGGTAATTTATTCCCAAGTT
Organism: Ahaetulla prasina; assembly: GCF_028640845.1. Lineage (NCBI taxonomy): Eukaryota > Metazoa > Chordata > Lepidosauria > Squamata > Colubridae > Ahaetulla > Ahaetulla prasina. Next base: position 37,509,070 of record NC_080540.1, on the reverse strand, counting down.
TTCTGTGAGTCTCGCTTGATGTAAGGGACTGCCCATATTTTTATACTTGTCATAGTAGGAGCCCTGTGAGTTAGGCGGTCACTGATAACTCAACTAGGGCCAGAGTCAGCAACAACCTAGTCAAACTATTTATTGATTTGATTATTAATATTTTCCATTTGTATTTTCCCCATTGAACTGGAGAAGGTACAGAGCAAGGTACTGAGAGGTACAGAGGTGGATTTGCACCCCACTTTTCAATGGAAGTTGTCAGAAGTTCTCAGCCTAAAACAACATGAATAGAATAGAATTCTTTATTGTATGAGTGTGATTGGACACACAAGGAATTTTGTCTCCAGTGCATAAGCTCCCAGTGTGCATACAAGCAATAACCAAATCAACCCAGGAGGAACAAGTTATTACTGTATTTCTGCTCTCGGCCTCACTCTTCTCTATTCTCATACAGAAGCCACAGTCATTTTCATAAGTGGAATTACCTTTTAGAACACAGAAATTCATAGCAGAAATACATCATTCAACTACACTGGGTTTCTTCAATTGAAATGGCAGTGCTGAAGACCATTTTTATTTCAATGAGCTTAGTGATATATTTTGATTTCTCCTTATTTATTTATTTGTCAAGAATATATTAGGTAATATATATAATTATAAGCATGATTTGAATACATAAAATAGATACAAATAGAGGAAACATTAGGACAGGGCTGGTAGGCACACTAGCGCTCTTATGCACACCCTTTACAGACCTCTTAGGAATAGGGTGAGGTCAACAGTAGACAGTCTTAGGTTAAAATTTGGGGGGTTTTGGGATGAAACCACAGAGTCAGGTAGTGCATTCCAGGCATTGACCATTCTCTTGCTGAAGTCATATTTTCTGCAATCGAGTTTAGAGCGGTTCACTTTAAGTTTGTATCTATTGTGTGCTTGTGTATTGTTGTGGTTGAAGCTAAAGTAGTCATTGACAGGTAGGATATTGTAGCAGATAATTTTATGAGCCAGGAGGCTCCAGCTGGTCCAGAATGTGGCTGCGTGGGTGATAGAGGGAGCACCACGATGCTCCCATGTAACACCTCTCCTGCGCAGGCTGCACTGGCTGCCGGTGGTCTTCCGGGTGCAATTCAAGGTGTTGGTTATCACCTTTAAAGCGCTCCATGGCATAGGACCGGGTTATTTATGAGACCACCTACTGCCACCAATTGCCTCCCATCGACCTGTGCACTCCCACAGGGAGGGCCTCCTCAGGGTGCCGTCAGTCAAACAATGTCGACTGGCGGCCCCCAGGGGGAGGTCCTTCTCTGTGGGGGCTCCTGCCCTTTGGAATGAGCTGCCTCCGGGGTTGCATCAACTCCCCGACCTCCGGACCTTTAAACGCAAGCTTAAGACTTTTTTATTCCATCGTGCAGGGCTAGCCTAATGAAATTTTAGTGGGGGTTTTATGAAGTTTTTTAGGATTGTTTTAATTTGTTGGGCCAAATTTCAAAATTAGTTTTTAACTATGTTTTAATTCTTTGTGTATATGCATGTTGTTTTAAATTGGCTGTAAACCACTCTGAGTCCTTCGGGAGAAGGGCGGTATAGAAATTGAAACAAATAAATAAATAAAAATAAATAAATAAAATAAATGAGTTATGCTTAGGTCATACCAAAGGTGGCTTAGTTCTAAGTTTTCTAAGCCCAGAATTTCGAATCTGGTGGCATAAGGTATTTTGTTGCGAGCAGAGGAGTAGAGGACTCTTGTGAAATATTTCTGGACACATTCAATTGTATTAATGTCCAATATGCAGTGCGGGTTCCAGACAGATAAGCTGTATTTGAGAATTGGTCTAGCAAATGTTTTATATGCTCTGATTAGTAGTGTGATATTACTGGAGAAGAAGCTATGCAAGATTAGGTTTACAACTCTTAATGTCTTTTTGGTGATGTTGTTACAGTGGGCTTTGGCACTTAGATCACTAGATATGAGTACTCCAAGTTCCTTGACAGAGCGGGGGTCATCTACAAGGTCATGTCCACTCAGCTTGTATTTTGTGTTCTGGTTCTTTTTGCCAATGTGTAAGAGTTTGTTGAGATTTGGAATTGCCAATTGTTTGACCATTCCAACACAAAGTCAAGGTCTTTTTGAAGGGTAGCAGCATTGTCGGTGTTGTTAAATATTTTTACATCATCGACAAAGAGAATGCAGTTGCTTATAATATGATCGCAAAGGTCATTTATGAATAGTATGAAGAGTGTTGGTCCTAGAATGCTGCCTTAGGGGATACTGCTATTAACAGGTGCAGGATTTGATAGGGCGCTCCCTATTTTGACCACTTGTTGTCTGTTTGACAGGAATGCAGCTATCCAATTATATAGAGGTCTGGAGATTCCATAGAATTTTAGTAGTTTGTCATGTACCACTGAATCAAAGGCTTTACAGAAGTCTATGTAAATTTAATAGAAGTCTATTGCTTTGCCCTGATTGAGATTTGTAGTCCATATGTTTTTGCAGTGTAGAAGTTGTAGATTACAGGATAGTTTTGTTCTGAAATCAAATTGTTCATTAGAGAGTAGGTTGTTTTTTTCTAGGTGGAGAGTAATGGAATGGTTAATGATTGATTCCATGACTTTTCAGGTGATGCAGCATAAAGAGATTAGTCTGTAATTTTCAACTAGGCTGGGCTCTCCCTTTTTGAATATAGGGATGACTGTGACTAGTGACCATAGGTTGGGTAGGGAGCTGGTCCTGAAGGATTTTTCAAAGATTATGCTTAGGGGTTCTGCTATATCAGTGGAAAGTTTTTTTAAGAAGTCTGCACATAGTCCATCAGGTCCGATAGACAGAGATAGTTTTAGTCTGCATAGTGGCTTTTCAACGTTATCTTCTGTGAAATCTATTTGTGTTAGATTGTTGTAGTTATTAGTGGTATGACTAGGGCATGAGCCATTGCTGTTTACAAAGACTGAGATGAAGAATGTGTTGAAGAGGTTTGCTTTAACTGCTCCATCATTGCATTCTTTACTGTTAGGTCCTTTTAGGGGTAGGATGGATCTTGAGCAGTGATGAAATCCAATGTTTTTTACTACCGGTTCTGTGGATGTGGCTTGGTGGGTGTGGTGTGGCTTGGTGGGTGTGGCAGGGGAAGGATACTGCAAAATCTCCATTCGCACCCCATTCCTGGAGGAAGGATATTGCAAAAACCCTATTCCCTCCCCACTTTTGGAGGAAGGATATTGCAAAATCTCCATTTCAGCCAGAGGTGGCATTTGCTGGTTCTCCGAAGTACTCAAAATTTCCGCTACCAGTTCTTTGAATTGCTCAAAATTTCTGCTACCAGTTCTCCGAACTGCTCAAAATTTCTGCTACCAGTTCTCCGAACTGCTCAAAATTTCTGCTACCGGTTCTCCAGAACCTGTCAGAACCTGCTGGATTTCACCCCTGATCTTGAATCTTTAAGTTTGTTTTTTACAAAATTATAGAAGGCGCAGTTGGATTTCGTGCGCAGGAGGTTCTTTTCTTGTTTGGTGTGGTAATTGGTCCTTTCAGTCTTTATTTGGTGACATATATTTTTGTAGCGGCTTTTAAAGTTAGCTACTTAGCCAGTTTTGTTTTCTCGCCACAGGGGATTATTTTTTGTTTGTTTGGAGCTTTCTTATTGATATGGGTAATTTGTTTTTCCTGGTTTTGGTGCTGATTATTGGTACATTATATGTGTGTGTGTGTGTGAGAGAGAGAGAGAGAGATTAGTGATACCTTCTTATTAAGAAAAGAAAAGTCTAGAAGTTTAGAGCTCATTCTAAGCTAGCTTGCCTGTTTTTTGTTTTGCTCTTGTTTACTGAATAAAAGAGGGAGGATGGAGGATGCTCACATAGATGCAAACCTGTGAAAATCTCAGACTTTGGTTCCCATCCCACAGTCATGTGCCACTCAGTTCAAAGCCAGGTCTTGCAGTGTCATAACCATAGTAGGGCCATGGTGTTTCGGGACCAGGTTTTGATAAAAAAAACCTTGTGATGTTGTTGTTTGTTGGAAGCTTCTACCTAGAACCCAACACTGGGTACTGTGGAAATTGGCTGCCTTTGAGTCATCTCTGCTGTTGTTATTAAGGAGCTCCTGGCATCTTGTAAGAGATTATCATTTTGCTTGGTATGCATGCTCTTATGCTTTCAAATCTGTTTGCTTGAGCTAATAATAAATTCAATTCAATTTATTGCAGCCAAATGCCAGTACATTGAGCTGATAAAAAAACTTAAAATCCCTTTATTTTTCTGGAGTGTTCGTTATCTCTGGATCTGAAAGAATCATTTGCCTGGGCATCTGATCATTGTCCTGACAAAACATCAGTTTAACATAAATTTTGTATTGTTAACTCTAAATTTCATTTTCATGTGCAGGCCAATTATAGTCTTAAATCTAGATAGCTGTTTATTTCTTAATACAAGTACAATCCAGTAGTATTCATGGGAGGAGGGAGGATTAAAATATTTAAGAAAATTGTCACTTTACTGTGGTTGAAGCCTGGCCCCATTCTACATGCATGCATAGCCATTTTGCCACTAAGTTGCCTCTTTTTACACATACACACAAAACCCCACATACCAGGAGAATGCTGCCACCACCATTATTAACCTAGATATTTTGTCAGCTGTAATGCAACATATAAACTACCCAGACCTGTAACTTGATTTTTACCAAGATCTTAGTAGTCTGTCGTAATTAGTAGTAAAATCAATTTATTGATTTTAAATTTCCAAAAAAAACCCATGGTCTAAATGGAATGTAGTCCAGAGTCACAGGAGGGCTAAGAGATAGTAAAACCTGGAACATCTAGTGGGCAGGAAGAGAGCAATGTTGGACCCTTTCTAATACATCTATACTTATTGCAGATAATTTACTTTAGTCTGGCAAGATTCTGCTTGTAGGCCAGGGGTGTTAAACTGGCAGTCTGCGGGCCGGATGAGTCATGGGCAGGGCACACCCACCCCAGCTCCGCAAAGGCAAAACACGTTGCGATACATCACAATACGTCACATGACGTGATCGAGTTTGACACCCCTGTTGTAGCCGATCAACAATAAAGGAATTATTCAGATGTAATTCCATGTGTTGTTCGTGGTTCTTTGGACCTAACAATAGCTCAGATTTTAGATGCCCTTGCAGAGGCTTTCTTTTTTTATCAGAGTTGTGGGAGAATGCCTTCTCTTTTAAAGAACTGCTAGCTTTGGCTGGTTATGTTGCTGATATGGTTGTATCCCATTATTTCCTCCTGACAGGTTATTCAGGTAGCAGGTGTTGATTGGATCACCTGAATCTGGATGGAGACAGAACTATCACAAGTGTTCTACAGTTTGCTCTCCTTCCTGCCAAAGAAAGTTGAATGGTAGTTGTAATGAAAATAGAACATTGAGAAGGTTATAATTTTGCTTCAGGGCCCTCTTATTTAACTCCCTAAATTGAAACATGGCATTATATTTTCAAACCAACAAATTTTAAATAAACGTTCCTGAGCTGCAGCCCCCTTCATCTGTTAAATCTGATGAAGGAAACTGCAGCTCATGAAAACTTATGCCTTTTAATAAAATTAGTTACTTGGAAAAGATGTCACAAAACTCCTGATTTTCTGCCACCATAGACTAACATAGCTCTCCTCCTGTCAGGCCCCAGAAACCAAGAACAATGTGTGGAGTTGCTTTAAAATATTTATTGTTTTTCACATATAGAAATAAATGTTGGCAGACAACTGTCTACATCAGGGGTCTCCAACCTTGGTCCCTTTAAGACTTGTGGACTTCAACTCCCAGAGTCCCTCAGCCAGCAAAGCTGGCTGAGGAACTGTGGGAGTTGCAGTCCACAAGTCTTAAAGGGACCAAGGTTGGAGACCCTGGTCTACATAACTATAGACAGGGAGGAGCTGTTTTAAGTCTCCTTCTTCCAGCCAAACTTTCAAAGCTCCACTGGGAAGCAGCCCCCACATCCTGGGAATCCAGACTACATTCCACCACATTTCCAATTTGTTTGACTAAGTCATCTTTTAAGCTTAGTACTGTAATGATACTGTAATAATACATATTTAAGATCATTTATTAGCAATGCATTAGCTATATTTCTTCCCTTATTAGCACAAAATCAGCAAGATGCAATTGTCATTTGCACAGTCACAGGTGTCAATACCCAAATCAAAGAAACCCACCCTCCTAAAGGAAATTTCCAAAGGGTTTGTGTGTATATCACCAAACTAATACTGAATTGTTATGTATCGCAATAAAGATTAACTGGTGGTAAACTTACCCTCTGCTCCCATCATGCAAGTTAAGCAGAGTTACATGTGGAGGGGATGTACCTTCAGAGCAATTACTCATAATAGCAGGGAGGAAAATACTTAATTTGTTATCTTAAAAAGCTGTGAACATAAGAGCGGTGAATTAAGTAACCTATTGAGGGAGCCTAGCAGAATAAAGAGTTTTTAATGGCATTTAGCATTTGAGTTCTGCCTTCCAAATTAACATTAACACTAAAAAAAAAGTCACCTTGGAGAATTCACTTCAGTGAAAAGGATGCATAATTTCTGAAATCGATAGCATCAAAGATGTTTCTTGTTTTCTCAAGTTTTCTGCCTAGACTGTGAGCTTGGGTTGACTTAGGTTTGGTTCATCAGCCCACACGGGACTCTGATTTGATGTTGTATGAACAACTCTGCTCTAACTTTTGGAGAAAACTTAAAAGTATTGTCCTGTCGCAAACTACGGACAATAAATAGAGGAGTATTCAATGTTCTAGCACTGATGATGTTACCTAGTTCAGGTAATGAAATTTCTGCAAGAAAACAACCAAACTCAGAGAGCACCAAGGACCCCCCATTTCAACCCCAAGCTACAAATTCTACAGAGGAATTATTGAGTCTGTCATTTGTACCTCTATAACTGTCTGGTTCGGTTCTGCAACCCAACAAGAAAAACACAGACTTCAGAGGATAATTAGAACTGCAGAAAAAATAATTGCTACCAACCTGCCTTCCATTGAGGACCTGTATACTGCACGAATCAAGAAGAGAGCCGTGAAAATATTTGCAGATCCCTCGCATCCTGGACATAAACTGTTTCAACTCCTACCCTCAAAACGACGCTATAGAGCACTGCACACCAGAACAACTAGACACAAGAACAGTTTTTTCCCGAAGGCCATCACTCTGCTAAACAAATAATTCCCTCAACACTGTCAGACTATTTACTGAATCTGCACTACTATTAATCGTTTCATAGTTCCCATCGCCATTTTCCACTTATGACTGTATGACTATAACTTGTTGCTGGCAATCCTTATGATTTATATTGATATATTGACCATCAATTGTGTTGTAAATGTTGTACCTTGATGAACGTATCTTTTCTTTTATGTACACTGAGAGCATATGCACCAAGACAAATTCCTTGTGTGTCCAATCACACTTGGCCAATAAAATTCTATTCTATTCTATTCTATTCTATTCTATTCTATTCTATTCTATTCTATTCTATTCTATTCTATTCAAATATTCCCCTTTATTGGTACTCAAGATTCATTTTTCTTACAAGGATAAAGTAAGATTCAGCGCCATGTATGCTTTCAGTATCTTGTCAGGTTTTGTTTGCCTGTCTATTTGGGTAGCAAGGCATCTTGCTTTGCAAAGACAGGCAGTCCTCGATTTACAACAGCTCATTTAGTGACTGTTCAAAGCTACAAGAGCACTGAAAAAAGTGACTTATGACCATTTTTCACAGTTACAACTTTGGCAGCATTCCTGGGGTCATGTGTTCAAAATTCAGATGCTTTGCAGCTGGTTCATATTTATTATTAGAAAAATTTTACATTTTTTTTTTTATTAGAAAAGTTTTACGATCAGCTGGTTCATATTTATGACGGTTGCTGTGTCCCCTGGGTCCTGTGATCCCCTTTTATGACCTTCTGTCAAGCAAAGTCAATGGGGAAGCCGGATCCAGTTAATCACCGGCTTGCTAACTTACCGTATATACTCGAATATAAGCCGATCCGAGTATAAGCCGAGGTCCCCAATTTTACCCCAAAAAACTGGGGTAAACTGGGGACTCGAGTATAAGCCGAGGGAGGGAAATGAGGCAGCTACCGTCGGGAAACCTCCTCCCTCAGCCGAGAAGGCTGGTGGCTCCCCCGCCCCGCCCTCTCACTGCACCGGCAGGGCTTCCCCGCCCTAATGCAAAAGCCCGCCAAGTTTGCGCCATCTGGTATAATGTGAAAAAAAGAAGAAAAAAACCAGAGAAAGTCAGAGACTATGTATAAGGAGACGTTTTTCAGCACAAAAAACGTGCTGAAAAACTCGGCTTATACTCGAGTATATACGGTAATAAGTTGCAGCGAGTCACTTGACAACTGTGACAAGAAAGGTCATAAAATGAGGCAAAGCTCAATTAACAAATGTCTCACTTAACAACAGAAATTTTGGGCTCCGTTGTGGTCGTAAGTTGAGGACTACCTGTACTATGTAAGGATAATTTTCTCTCCTTACAGGGAAGCTTCTTTTCTTTAATTTTGAAAAGGCTTTGTTGCTTCACAGAGGGTGAAAATTAAAAGCGAACGTGCAAAATGATGGCATAAGTGATGATGAGATGGCATTAATATGGATTTAGCAACACAAAACAAAGTTGTCATTTGGTGTTTTAGTCTTGATATACGGCATCTTTAACTACTACACCAAACTGTTGTGATGCGACATAGAATTCTGTAGTATAGCGTTGTATCCAGCCAGGTGAGGGAAGACCCCCCCTCTCATAGAAGAATGAAATACTTTGAGAAATGTTAAAAAGGCAGACAGTTATATTTCCCTGGCTGATAAAAGAATAGAATAGAATAGAATAGAATTTTTTATTGGCCAAGTGTGATTGGACACACAAGGAATTTGTCTTGGTGCATATGCTCTCAGTGTACATAAAAGAAAAGATACCTTCATCAAGGTACAACATTTACAACACAATTGATGATCAATATATCAATATAAATCATAAGGATTGCCAGCAACAAGTTACAGTCATACAGTCATAAATGGAAAGAGATTGGTGATGGGAACTATGAGAAGATTAATAGTAGTGCAGATTCAGTAAATAATTTGACAGTGTTGATGGAATTATTTGTTTAGCAGAGTGATGGCCTTCGGGAAAAAACTGTTCTTGTGTCTAGTTGTTCTGGTGTGCAGTGCTCTATAGCGTCGTTTTGAGGGTAGGAGTTGAAACAGTTTATGTCCAGGATGCGAGGGATCTGCAAATATTTTCACGGCCCTCTTCTTGATTCGTGCTGTATACAGGTCCTCAATGGAAGGCAAGTAGCAGAAGAAGAAGAAGAAATATGTTTTAAAGACAGAAAGCAGTTCCCGGTCCCCAGCAGATATTTGATGCCCATTTAAGAAGGAATGAGCCAGCCTATCTACAAGACAAAAGACCTTTAGTTCCAGGGTGATGGGATTAAGATATGACACTCCAGGACGTAATAGGATTAACCCATCTAGCAGCAGAGCTCACCACATGGCACAATCACCTGGAGATATTGCGTCACCCAGCACACTTCAACCAAACCTGGGACTCAGACAACCTACAAAGTTGTCCCCTATGACCCTTCCAACAGCCAATAGAATACATGTTCTTGCACAGGAACAGGAAGTTCAAGTGCAAAGCCCAAGAGAAGGTATAAATACCCCTCCCTCTCAACTCCATGTGATCAGCTGCCCAGAACCACCTGTATGCTTTTGCTTCACCATTAAACCATCCTTCCAATCAGGCTCCATGTTTCCAGTGTCTTTTTCCCAGCTTGGAACTGAAGCAGATGGATATTTCTTCCAACACAGGCAAGAGGTGGGTTAACACATCATATCAAGCCATGACTAAAGATCGTCATAAACCTAGTTGTTCTACAAAGAACTTCATACTATCATTTTGCCAGAAGCTGGATAGAGCTGTCCTGCAATTTGATGCAAGATGTCTTACTGTTTTATTCAAGGTCAGGAAAGCAGCCTTATTCACATGAAATATGCTATTATTTGTCTTTTGGACTAATAATAATCCAAAATGCTGCAGACAAAATGTTTAGGCAGAAATTGCTTTTGATGAGGGGGAATTAATCCTGCATTTCGCTTTTCAACTCTATTCTGCCCCTGGCATATTCCAAAACTGAAAAGATAATTGATATGATAGATATATAAAGATAGGAGGGAGGTAGAGGGTTGATTGCTGAGTTCTGTTTTTAAAGGTCCCCTATATTTTGCACTGAAGAAGGGAGTGGTAGTTGTTGAGGTTTTTGTACTTGTTGTTGATGTTTCTTTCACAAGTAGCTATGAAATTGTTAAAATACCAGGTTCAATTTTCCTTTGCAGTGGTGAAATTAGCTAGAATTGCTGAGGTTCCAATATTATACATTTAATCATACATTTTATGGCGGAACTATAAACATTCTGCACCGAATTTTAGAATATTAGCCACTTAAATGAAATGAATTTGTCACTCAGGATTACAGACCCTAGCTCTTCCTTACTGGCTGTCATTTAAGCCAAATACCTCTGGAAAGATGCCATCAATCAATATTTTGAAAAGGTGCTAATCTTAAACACGACTGGTATAGAGATAACAGATCTTTCTTCTAAAAACACCATCCTATCCTCATTAAACCCATTCAAGCCAGAGGCTTCACTTTTTAAAAATATAGCTGCATTGTTAATTTCATATTTCCTTGGTGCTTTTACTTATTTTTTATTTTATTGTTGAGTTTTAAAGATTATTTTGAGAGGGTTTTTTTTTTATGAAGAACAGATTTGGCAGAGGTGTTGAATCAGGAGTGAAATGTAAACTTTGTTACTACTAGTTCTGTGGGCGTGTCTTGGTGGTGGTGGGGTAATGTGATGGGGTGGGCGTGGCCAACTTTTTTTTTTTAAAGCATTTTTTCTACAGCTACAGATACTCAGCTGTGATCGCCACAGGAGCCTTTTAAAAGCATTTTTTTACAGCCTCTTCGGCTGAAGAGGTTGTAGAAAAAATGCTTTTAAAGGATTCCGACAATCCCAGCTGAGTTGCTTGATCGCCAGAACTTTTTAAAAGCATCTTTTTACAGTCTCTTCGGCCAAAGAGGTTGTAGAAAAAAATGCTTTTAAAGAGTTCTAACGATCCCAGCTGAGCCGCACGATCATCAGAGGCTTTTTTTTTTTACTTTTAAAAACATTTTTTCGGCCAAAGAAAAAATGCTTTTAAAAGTTAAAAAAAAAAGCCTCTGATGATCACGCGGCTCAGCTGGGCATGGGGAGGCAGGGATTTTTGCTACAGGTTCTCCGAACCACCCGCCACCATCAGTACCGGATCGGGCGATTCGGTCCGAACCAGGAGTATTTCACGCCTGTGTTGAATTCTGTTTCATTGAGGGCCACATCAGGGTTGTGTTTGACCTCGGGGGGCATAGGCGTGGCCAGGGTGGGCATAGCCAGCTTGATGTCACTTGTGTCAGAGGTGCCTGTGGTGGCCTGAGCAGTCTGCCAATGAAAACGGGCTCTCGAGCTCCCTTTTCGGTTGTGACGGCATCCTACAACCCTCTTCCAGTGAAAACAGAGCTCGTGAGGGCCGCATGCAGCCCTACCGAGCTCTGTTTTCACTGGCAGAGGTACCACGGGTCAGTCCTTTGCTGTTTCCAGGGCAGCCCCGCAGGCCAGATCTAAGCATCCCGCAGGCTGGATCAGTCCCCCAGGCCTTGAGTTTGACACCGCTGTAGTAGAACATCAGAACAGTGAAACATTGAAATAAATAGAATTGAGACAGTAACAATGGAAAATAGTGTTTATATACTGAGGTGAAAATAGGGTATCAGGACCTTAATGTGCCTAGAAGCCATATTTTACCTGGTCTGATAAGAAAAAATGAATTTTGAGGAGGGATATGAAATAAAGATGGAAGTCATATGGAGACATCTTGTGAAACATTCCACGTATATATAGCTAAGGAAAAAGATGACCAATTAATTGCTTCCTACTGAATCAGCAAACATTGCTTGAGAAAAGAATTATAATGCATTGGTTTCCCAGGGAGACAACTCAGCAAAAAAGAAAATAGGGATTGCTAATAGGAGTTTGATACCAGACCTCAAGGAAAAATCCCTCAATGTAAGTCTCTCTAACTGGATAGTGCAGAAGAAAAAATAAGATAAACCTATAATGTTTGTGGCATCTTTATGTTCCTGCCTGAAAATTACGTAGTATAAATGTGCAGGAAAAGCTAACATATTGCAGTGCTTGGGGAATAAAATAGGATTGGAGCAGCAAGTATCTACACACCAGCCTGTTGGAAGAAATATCCATCTGGTTCATTTCCAAGCTGGGAGAAAGACACTGGAAACCTGGAGGCTGATTGGAAAGATGGTTTAATGATGAAGCAGAACCACATGGATTCTGGTGCACCTGACCACATGGAGTTGAGAGTGGGGCAGGGGATGTTATACTTTCTCTCGGGTTTTGCTCTTGAACTTCCTGTTCCTGTGCAAGAACATGTATTCCATTGGCTGTTGTCAGACTCCCATGGTGCCATGTACAAATCCTAGGAGTTTGTCTGAGGTAAGCTTGGTTGAAGTTTGGCTCATGCAATGAAGGGGATTGTTGGGCAATTCCTATTGTAGCTGAATGGCTTTGCCCTGAACGATAATCCTATCATCCTGGAACTGAAGGTCTTTTGTTTTGTAGCTAGGCTGGCCCAGTCTTTCCTAATGGGCACAAAATATCTGCTGGGACTATTAAGAAAGTGGAGGTTGCTTTAAAAAACTGTTTCTCCATTTCTCCCTTTGGAAAATACAATATTCTGCATTTTTAATATTTCACAAAATATTTCATTCTTCTAGGAGAGGGGTGGGTGCTAACTTTCTACAAGCCTATAAGAGAGGACAGAGATTTTGTGGACAAAGCAAAGGTGTACTGTACAAAAGCAATCACAGGAAGCAACTCTCTGCAAGGAATTCAGAGGAGCAAATCCATCCAGTGGATGAGAATTAAAACCAGAAACATGAGTTCAGAGGATAATCTTTACCACTGCAACTCAGAAACACATTTTAGCCCTCGGAGAAGAAACAGGATGCAAGTGTCTAGGGAAGGGAAAAAAGTTAAAAAGAAGATGAGAGGCTGGAAACAGGAAAAGAAAAGATGCAGGATTTATGCCATAGACAAGAACAAAACTGCTGAGGTCTATTAAACCACTCAATTAAGAAGTTGGAAGAACTTTGATTTAAAAAAATTAATTGCTTTCATTGTCTCTGTACTAATGCTCAGAATATGTAAATACACTGATTAGAGTCCTTGGAAATTGATTTGGTTTATAAATCTCATAACTAAATAAGAAATAAATAAACAGGAACAAGATGCTTGAATTATATATTATATATTAATAGGTTCTTCTTATATGTTAATATATTAACAGGTATAACTGAGAACAGATGGATTGCTTCTTGGGGTTTGAATATTGCAGTTGAAGAATATTAACCCATTAAAAAGGAAAAGAAGCAGTAGAAAGGGAATAAAAATTGTGCAGCATGTTAAAAGCATCCATATTTTTCCACAAACCCAAGGAAAATGATCTTTGTGGCACTAATGAGACCATTTGGGCTAAGAAAGAGGAAGAAGAAATAAACACATGTTTGCAGAGCTTTCAAACACGGCATATTAGTGACAAAATTAGTGGACCAGAGGAATGCTGTCGATATAATTTACTTGGACTTCAGTAAAGTAGACTATAACCTACTACTTCAGATAAAATAGCTCATACGTAACCTACTACTAGAAAAATGTGGATTAGACAGCATCACCACCAGATGGATTCGTAACTAGCTGATCAACCACACTCAATGTGTAGTCCTCAATAGAGCTGTATCTACATGGAGGGAAGTATGCAGTGGGGTACCCCAAGGCTCTGTTTAGGCGCAGTACTCTTCAACATCTTCATCAATGACTTGGACGAGGGGATAGATGGGGAATTCATCAAATTTGCAGATGACACCAAGCTGGCAGGAACAGCCAACACTCCAGAAGATAGGCTCAAGATACAGAAAGATCTTGACAGACTAGAACATTGGGCACTATCTAACAAAATGAAATTTAATGGTGAAAAAAGTAAGGTTCTACATTTAGGCAAGAAAAACAAAATGCACAGGTACAGTATATATGGTACCTCGCTCAATAAGAGTAACTGTGAGAGGGATCTTGGAGTCCTAGTGGACAACCATTTAAATATGAGCCAGCAGTGTGCAGCAGCTGCCAAAAAAACAAACACAGTTCTGGGCTTCATATACAGAGGGATAGAATCAAGATCATGTGAAGTGTTAATACCACTTTATAATGCCTTGGTAAGGCCACACTTGGAAATACTGCATCCAGTTTTGGTTGCCACAATGTAAAAGATGTTGAGATTCTAGAAAGAGTGCAGAGAAGAACACCAAAGATGATTAGGGGACTGGAGGCTAAAATATATGAAGAACTGTTGCAGGAACTGGGTATGTCTAGTTTAATAAAAAGAAGGACTAGGGGAGACATGATAGCAGTGTTCCAATATCTCAGGGGCTGCCACAAAGAAGAGGGAGTCAACCTGTTCTCCAAAGCACCTGAGGGTAGGACAAGAAGCAATGGGTGGAAACTAATCAAGGAGAGAAGCAATCTAGAACTAAGGAAGAATTTCCTGACAGTTAGAACAATTAATAAGTGGAGCAACTTGCCTCCAGGAGTTGTAAATGCTCCAACACTGGAAGTTTTTAAGAAGATGTTGAATAACCATTTGTCTGAAGTGGTGTAAGTGGTGCCTAAGTAGGAGGTTGGACTAGAAGACCTCCAAGGTCCCTTCCTACTCTGTTATTGTATTCTAGTCTAGTCTATTCATATCATAGTAGCACTGGGGGTGGGAGTTAATTACCCCAACATCTTTTGAAAGATACATGTTGTCAAGCATGATCCTCTTAGGATTGTCTTTTTGACAACTTCCTTATTCCTCAGAGAGTACAGTAAAGGAAAACATAAGGAGTTCAGCTATCCTTGACTTGATCCTAACCAAGTAGGTAATAAAGCAGAAGCAGTGGGATCCTTGGAGGTAAAAAAACCCCACCTTTATAATGTTTGATACTGTAGTCAAACACATCAAAGAAACAGATTTTAAGAAACGTGAAGTGGTAATAAGTAGAATTACGTGGCAGAAGAATCTGGGAGGAAAGGGGCCAAAGATGGATGAAAATTCCCTCTAAAAGATGCTAAAAGCATAAAACACAAATAGTTGCAATAGCAAACGGAAAATGGAAGAAGCAGAAAAAGCCAGTGTGGGTTTTATTTATTTTTTATTTATTTAGAATGATATATATTACAGTAGCTCGATTTTGGGAAAGCTGTAGACATAATATATCTTAATTTCAGGAAATCGTTTGGCAAAGTAATCCATGATGTTTTGACTGGCAAGCTAATTAAATATGGACTGTTAGGTAAATCCATAGGCCAAAAAACTATTCCAAACATGCTTGTCAACACAGTCCCTGGTCAAATGGGAGAAAAATATCAGGACTGATTTGTGTCCTGAGGCCTATTCTCTTACTGTCTGAGAGAGCAGGGGACCGAACACTGCTCTTTATGTTATAGGAAGATACATCTGGACTGAATTTTCTTACATAAGAACAGTTCATTATGAACCAATTATTGAGGGGTGGGGTAATAGAAAGTCTCTGATGGGGATGTTTCGGCATCCTCCGCTGAGCAAAAGCTTAGACATGTTCCTTTGAAAGGACTCCTTATCCAACTCTGCAGTTCTGGCACCATAGCCGCCTTCAAACTTTTCATGGATGTGACACTCTAATAGTAAATGAACTCCCTGTGTTCCCTTCCTCCAGCTTTCTAAAGTAACCATGTTTTTGGGAACTAGAAATGCTCCATGTTTAGAAACAGAGAACCGTAATATTTCAGGCTATTTAAAAAATGCCCGCAGTAGAGAAATAACATAGAATCGTAATATTTTAGGCCCCATCTTAAAAAATGAAGCTGTAAGGGTCTTTCAAGAATAACGCGTTCTTCTGCTGTTATTTATAAACACCCATTTACTTTGGTAATAGCCGAGTTAATGGAAGCTTTGTGCAGGTCTTCTGACCTCTTCTAGCCAAGAATGTGCTTGTGCCAATGTCAATAGAAGAGGATTACTAAAATACGCAGTTAAAATACTTTACAGTATTACATTGTAGACCACCAGGCAAAGTTACTGCATAAAACTGGATATCCCTTGCAAAGCTCATGCCCTATTCAAGCAGCGCTGTTGAAGGGCTTTGCAAATGAAACATGCTACAATAAATTCACCATAAGGTTAAGAAGATGCTATGTTTAAAGTTGTGTGTGTGTGTGTGAGAGAGAGAGAGAGAGAGAGAGAAGGAGACCAATTTATTGTAGCCTAAAGTGTTTTTGTAAAAGAAAAAAACAATGTAAGTGAAGTTGTATGCTAGGCTTAAAAATGTACTTTTTGCTACCTTTATATCCTGGATTTCTTCTAAGGTGGCAACTGTGGGGAGCCTTTATCCTGTGAGATGAGTCGGTTTAAAGAAAAAGAATGGTCCCAAGTCCCTAGTGAAATCCATGACTGTGTACAGGTAGTCCTCAATTTACAGCAGTTCGTTCAGTGGCCGTTCGTAGTTACAGCGTCACTGAAAAAAGTGACTTACGACCATTTTTCATACTTATGACCAGTAGTGGGTTTCTCTTACCTTTGCTACTGGCTCAGAACTGGGAGCTTACATGCAGCTCTTCTGCGCATACGCAGAACCTTCTGTGTATATGCAGAGCGTCCATGATGAAGTCCGGGTGGGTGGGCAGAGCCTCCCGCTGCTGCCACTACTGGTTCGCCCGAACCGGGGCAAACCGGTAGAAACCCACCACTTCTTATGACCATTGCAGCATCCCTATGGTCCCATGATCAAAATTCAGAGGCTTAGCAACTGACTCATATTTATGACGGTTGCAGTGTCCCGGGGTCATGTGATCTCCTTTTGCGACCTTCTGACAAGCAAAGTGAATGGGCGAAGCCAGATTCATTTAACAACCAGTCAGAAATCAGTTTACTGCAATTAATATTTATAATATATATCTACATTGGAATAACTTGCAAAAGAGTGGTGAAATTCAAAGTTTTTTTATCACCAGTTCTGTGGGTGTGGCTTGGTGGGCATGGTGTGGCTTGGTGGGCATGGCAGGGGAAGGATGCTGAAAAATCCAATTCCATTCCAACCCCACTCCTGGGGAAAGGATATTGCAAAATCTCAATTCCCACCCCACTCTGGGGCCAGCCAGAGGTGCTATTTGCCACTTCTCCAAACTACTCAAAATTTCTGCTACCAGTTTTCCAGAACCTGTCAGAACCTGCTGAATAGCACTCCTGTTGTAAAGGCTTTAAAATACTTTTTCTTTTCTTTTGCATGTACAACTGTTGCTGTTTCCTGTTAATCAGAAAGCAACCCTCTTTGGATCAGGCTACAGTTATAATCTGAGAGCTGAAATATTAATAGCACTTAGACTTATATACTTCTTCATAGTGCTTTACAGCCTCTCTAAGCAGTTTACAGAGTCAGCATATTGCCCCCTAAAATCTGGGTTCTCTTTTTACCGACCTTGGAAGGATGAAAGGCTGAGTCAACCTTAAGCCGGTCACAATCGAACTCCTGGCAGTGGGCAGAGTTAGCCTGTAATACCGCATTCTAACCACTGCACCACCTTGGCTCATAGTTTTAATATCTTGGCTTGTTCCAAAATTCCTAAGTGTACTTTCCCAGTCCACACCCTTTGCAGAAGGGAGAATTTGTCCCTTTTTAAGCAACAATATCTTAACTGAGAAATATTGATTCCAGGAGCCATAGATGTTATAATAATAATAGAACACATTGCAATAATGCCTGGAATTTACAGTTGCTTTCAATCCAGAACCAAGTATTCAATCAACCCACTGTATGACAGCGAGAAAAAAGTGTCTATATTTTTTTAACAAAGCAAAAAAAAAAAAAGCTTGACAAGAAAGGAGTAAAGTAAATATCTGAAATGTAACTGAAGAGTTAAAGTAAATAATGTTTCCCTTTTTTGTGCTTCAGAGAAAGTAAGAAAAGGTTGATTTTTTTCCCCTCCTTTTTGCTGTTGAATTGGGATACGAGCCAACAGAACAAAAACATTTCTCCCAACACCTAATGAGATAAAAAAAATTCAGTGCAGTCCTCTTAAATGCACTGCTAAGGGAATGAAGAATACATTCTCTGCGCACCAGCAGTGTACGTGTCACAGATTTTAACTGTACTTGACCTTTTTAGTGTGTAGGCAGATAAATATGTTGATGAAATTTCACTAGGGTATTGAGTGCCAAAGATGTTCCTTGCCAACATTTAAAGTGATTTTGTTTGGAGGATGGCAATGCAGAAAATAAAGCAAGCAAGCATGCACACTGTTGTATAATTTTATCATTTAGCCTAAACAATGCTGGACGGGTATCTTTTACTTTCCCATGTCTCTTTTCTGTGCCTCGGTCAGAAGCAATTCCCGATACACGTGACATGTACTCCAGTAAGGTTGATTACTTCCAGCTAACATTTTTATTGCCATTTCAATTATCTTTAAGAAAAGGGTAGTAAGAAAAATGAGGCGGCCTAGGCTTCGTATTACTGCTAAGGAAAAAAAAATGGTATTTATAACCAGGGCATTTCTTTAGCATCTGCAGTTTACTGCAATGCGAGAATACATTGGTACAATCTACAAGGAAATCGCTATTTACTAACTATTTAATCTGATGCTTTCAAAATGTGAGTTGTGTTACTGGAGAGTCTGTAAATTACATTATGGATTCCAAAGTTCTGACTAGACCTCATACAGCTTGTAAAGAATCAAGTAGTTAGTCTACAACAGAAGCAGAGGTGGGCTGGAGGCTAAAACATACAATGAATGGTTGCAGGAATTAGGTGCGTCTAATTTAATGAAAAGAAGGACTAGGGGTGACATGATAGCAGTATTCCAATATCTCAAGGGTTGCCACAAAGAAGAGGGAGTCAAGCTGTTCTCCAAAGCACCTAAAGCAGCGGTTCTCAACCTGTGGGTCGCGACCCCGTTGGGGGTCGAATGATGATTTGCCAGGGGTTACCTAAGACCATCGGAAATATGGGAAGTATACTTGTGAGTCGGCTTCAGGCGTGATGAATTAAAAAAGAGAAAAATCTTTGCTCTGATGTCTCCCTCTCAAGTCAGCTGCAATCACTCCCAATCGCTAGCCTAATCTGGCTTCAAGCGCGATAAACAATAGGGGAGGAGTCTCCGCTTTAATGCCCCCGTCCTCAAGGCAATCGCAAGCAGTTCAGATCGCTAGCCAATACGGCTTCAGGCGCAATAAATTCAAAAAAACAGTTTGCCTCTTTTTTCCCCCTTCTGTGGCTGCTGAGGCGCGCTGAGATCGCTGCCTAAAAAAAAATAATTTTACGGTTGGGGTCCCCACATCATGGGGAATTGTATTAAAGGGGTCGCAGCACTATAAAGGTTGAGAACCACTGACCTAAAGGCAGGACAAGAAGCAATGGATGGAAGCTAATCAACCAACTTAGAACTGAGGAGAAATTTCCTGACAATGAGAACAATTAAGTAGTGGAACGAGTTGCTTCCAGTCCAGTTGATGTGGGTGCTTCAAAACTGGAAGTTTTAAAGAAGAGATTGAACAACCATTTGTCTTAAATGGCATAGGGGGTTGGAATATAAGACCTCAAAGGTCCAATTGGAAAGTTCCAATTCTGTTACTCTGTTATTCTGACATCACTGCTCCTTTTGTACTTTCTAGAACTCCACTGAAGTGAGAAGTGTGTATTTTGGGCTAGATGAGCTTCAGGACTGAAATTTCTACAACCAGAGGCACCCATTTCACTTTTTAAAACTCCTAATCCCTCCAAATGGGCCTACATATCCCATATGGGGAAGCATTGAGGGAATTTTGTTTCCCATTCTCAAAAAAAAAGGGACAGTACTATTGATCCAAACTTCCACTGTGACCTAATGGTTTCATTCACCACCCCATGCTGCCCCAGGAGCCCTTCTCCCCAAATTAAAGTATATCCCATTTCTTCTAAGGAATACGCCCTGAAATAATACGCACTTAATAAATTTGAAGGTAGTCACTCACATCAAAATATCCAGGTGGAATAGTTCCAAGTTAAAAGGTTTGGAAGGAGTGCAAACTTCTTTTTTTATTCACAGGAACTTTATGATACAGCTAGGTAACATTATCAGTGTTAGTCACCAGGGTTAGTCTAGTCACCTTGTCATTATTGCTAGTGACTAATACCGCTGATGTTGCCTAGTTTGGTAATGAAACATCTGCAAGGAAACAATCAAGCTCAGAGAGCACCAAGGACCCCTCATTTTACCTGTGAGCTACAGATATTTTTCTTTATTGGTGTCATCTCTTTTTCACAGTGTAGCAACCTCCAAAGGCAGAGTAGTAGCCTTAATTGCGGCAAACACTGGTATCCTCAGACAGCAGAAAGCTTTTTAAAAACCTGCATTAAGTTGTGGTTTCAGGTTTAGAGGTCTTAAACATGACATATTGGCAGGCTTAACTCCCAACATTAAAAAACTATGGCTTAAATAAAACAAACGATTATTATAAGTCCTAAATTGACTAATTTGAATTAGCTTACTTTAGTTTAAATTGGTAAATTTACAATCCTTGGATCTTTCTTCACTGATCAATAGATAATTAATTTTGCCGACTGGTATAGTTGAGGTGTTTTTTTTTGGAATTTATATCCCGCCCTTCTCCGAAGACTCAGGGCGGCTTACATTGTGTTAAGCAATAGTCTTCATCCATTTGTATATTATATACAAAGTCAACTTTTATTGCCCCCAACAATCTGGGTCCTCATTTTACCTACCTTATAAAGGATGGAAGGCTGAGTCAACCTTGGGCCTGGTGCGACTTGAACTTGCAGTAATTGCAAGCAGCTATGTTAATAACAGACTACTTAGCCTGTTGAGCCACCAGAGGCCCATTTTACTTAATTTACTTACTTAATTTTACTCGGGCATGTTATGTATGAAATCAGTCACTGGATTTTTAGGCCATGGTTTATATCAGTGGTAGTCAACTTGGTCCCTACTGCCCACTAGTGGGCGTTCCAGCTTTCATGGTGGGCGGTAGGGGTTTTGTCCGATACTGAAGCACTTTCCTTTTTTTTAATTTAATTGACTTTTTAAAAAATTTTCATAGCATTATTTAAAAACATTTTCATTAGGTTTTCACAAAATTCCCCATGACAATTTAAATTTCTGAAACTATACTATTAGTATTGCCCGCACATAAGTTTAGTTCACGTTACGTAAGTGAAACTAAATGGCGCTATAGTGCGACCGCAAACAAAAAAGCCTCGTCCCAGAATAGCTCGCGCATCTCCCCCCACACCACCCAGCTGTAACAGACAAGCAGAGGTGGTAGCCGGCACCCCCCACCCACAAAACCCAATCCACAATGTGTGAGAGGCATGCCTAGACGACGATACACGGCACATTACTGTGGAACCGGTGGGCGGTTAGAAAATTTTACTACTAACAGAGATACAAACGTGGGAGGTAGGTATAAAAAGGTTGACTACCCCTGGTTTATATCTTTGCATTGCCCATGTGAAGTTGAAACTATTAATTTTTTTTAGCAAATTATTGTTCTTTTGACTTACAGAAGTTAAACTAAAAGTCTGAGACTTTATTTTTTTTATGAGCTTTGTGAGATATCTAAGTGGCCTTTTAGAAAGCTAGTGAACAAGAGAGTGAGACAATATTTTGCCACTTTGTTATTTTAAATGGGGTATACAGATGCCTGTCTGAAGACATTATTGCTTTAGCTATGAGATAAGTCCACATGATTCATATATACTGTTGCCAGAGAATGGGCATATCTTCTGATTTCTACAGGTAGTCCTCGACTTACGACCACAATTGAGCCCAGAATTTATGTTGCTAAGTGAGACATTTGTTAAGTGAGTTTTACCCTATTTTATGACTTTTTTTGCCACATTTGTTAAGTGAATCACTGCAGTTGTTAAATTAGTAACACGGTTGTTAAGTGAATCTGGCTTCCCACTTAACTTTGCTTGTCTCAAAAGATGATCACGTGACCCCAGGACACTGGAACAATCATAAGTATGAATCAGTTGTCAATCATCCAAATTTTGATCATGTGACCAAGGGGATGCTGCAACAGTCATAAGTATGAAAAACAGTCATAAGCAGTGATGGGTCTCAAAATTTTTTACTACTGGTTCTGTGGGTGTGCCTTGGTGGGCGTGGCAGGGGAAGGATACTGTAAAATTTCTATTCCATCCCCAATCCAGGGGAAGGTTACTGCAAAATCCCCATTTCCTCCCGATCAGCTGGGACTTGGGAGGCAGAGAATAGATGGGGGTGGGGCCAGTCAGAATTTTTACTTCCGGTTCTCCAAACTACTC
This sequence comes from Ahaetulla prasina, assembly GCF_028640845.1. NCBI lineage: Eukaryota > Metazoa > Chordata > Lepidosauria > Squamata > Colubridae > Ahaetulla > Ahaetulla prasina. Next base: position 37,486,608 of record NC_080540.1, on the reverse strand, counting down.
AAAATTTCCACTACCGGTTCTCTAGAACTGGTCAGAACTTGCTGAAACCCACCTCTGGTTTTTTCACTTTTTTCAGTGCTGTTGTAACTTTGAATGGTAACTAAGTGAACTGTTGTAAGTTGAGGATTACCTGTATTCCGTTTATGGTAGGTATGCCTCCCAATTTGCTTCTTAATACCTACAGCAAACTAAGAACATAGGAGGGAAAAACATTTCAGATGACTTCAAGTAATGCTGTATGGCCATTTTAATGGTCTTAATTGCCTCTCAGTTAATCACATGAATCAGCTATTATACAGTAGTTTTATGACTTAATTGCAAATAACTAAGATTGCTCTTTAGTTGTTACTCTTCCCCTATAAATTAGTGCCCATTAAAGGCATAATTGCTGATAACTGGCTATTAAGTATCCTATAATGTTGATAGGACCCAAACTGTGAAAAGTATTTGGCTGTTACTTATTCTCAATGACTGGGCTACAAAAATCCAGATGACCACTAGACGGCAGCATGAAGACACATAAAAACTTTTTGTAGTTCATATTTGGTAGACTCTGTGGCAGACAACAGGATTTCATTGTCATAGGGTATAAAAGGAATCAGATGTAATAAAGGTAAAGGTTCCCCTTATATGTATGTGCTAGTCGTTCCTGACTCTAGGGGGCAGTGCTCATCTCCATTTCAAAGCCGAAGAGCCAGCGCTGTCCGAAGACATCTCTGTGGTCATGTGACCGGCATGACTAAACGCCAAAAGCACACGGAACGTTGTCACCTTCCCACCAAAGGTGGTCCCTATTTTTTCTACTTGCATTTTTTACTTTCGAACTGCTAGGTTGGCAGAAGCTGGGACAAGTAACGGGAGCTCACCCCCTTACACGGCAGCACTAGGGATTCGAACTGCCGAACTGCCGACCTTTCAATCGACAAGCTCAGCGTCTTAGCCTCTGAGCCACTGCCCTTCAGATGCAGTAATTTCCCTTAAATCATCAGGTCATCAGATGACCAAACCAAGGCCATGAGCAGTCCATGATACCCACTGTATAAAGTAGCTCAAATTCTCACCAAGTTGGACTCTACCCTTAAAGCAGGGGTGTCAAACTTAATTTCATTGAGGTCCGCATCAGGGCTGTGGTTGACCTCAGGGGGCTGGGCGGGCATGGCCGACTGGGTGGGTGTGGCCAGTTCAATGCCTCTCATTGGGCGTGGCTGACTGAGTGGGCGTGGTCAGCTTGACACCACTCCCCAAACTTCTGGTATGTTTGTTTGTTTGTTTGTTTGTTTGTTTATTTATTTATTTATTTATTTATTTATTTATTTATTTATTTATTTATTTATTTATTTATTTAATTTTTATACCACCCTTCTCCCAAAGGACTCAGGGCGGTGTACAGCCAAAAGATAAAAAACACAGAAATGTACGATTAAAACGACAATTTAAAACCGAGCATATTTAGAAAAAAATGGCCACATTTAAAAGTTTAAAATTTAAAATTATAAACCATATAATAATAAAACCCCAGTTAAAATTTTAAAATATTAAAAATATTAAAAATATTAAAAATATTAAAAATATTAAAAATATTAAAAATATTAATATTATGCCAGTCCCGCTTGAATAAATAAATGCGTTTTCAGCTCACGGCGAAAGGTCCTGGGTAGACCAGGCCAAAAGGACACGGGCCAGCCCCTTACATTTTCCAGGACAACCCTGTAGGCCAGTTCTGACAGGGCGGGCCAGATCCAGCCCAAAGGCCTTGTGTTTCACACCCCTGCCTTAAAGCATATCCCATGGATGCAAATGAGGCTTCAGTCTAGCTTATTATGTAGGTGGAACTTCAGCCTGTTGTTTCTGATGAAGTAGGCAGAATTCTTAGGACAACTTGCTCAGCCGCAAATCCTTCTTAGTTGGCTGTTGATTTCCCATTCTTTTTGTAAAAAAAACAAAACAAAACTGTGATGGAGGTGAACAAGGTGAACTGACTGGGGAGGTAAATGCATATGTGTTTTAGTATACAGACAATACCATTGATAGCTGTGAACCTGAATGATCTGCAGTCATTATGAGATTGCAGTGAATATTAGCTAAAGTGCAATGAGAATATAATAGATTTTGCAAACGGTGAATTCTTCCTTGAGAGATGGGTTAGTTGTGCTGTGACTTAAACAGGTAGTAATTCACTTCAATAATTCTGAAGATGCCACTGCTGGATCTAATCATGCTAGATAATTTCCATCCAGTCTCTTAACCTTCCTGTTTTAGGAAAGGTCATGAGAAGGTGCTTGTGTGGTAGCTTCATAGAATCCTGAAGAAAGCGGATTGTTTGAACACCTTTCAGTTAGGATTTAGATCTGGACCTGGACCAAAATGGCATTGATTCTGCTTCTAGATGAACTCTGGTGAGAGCAGGACAGGGTTGATATGTTCACCGGTGCTCTTTTTCACCTCTCAACAATCTTCAGTACCATTGACCACAGTGCCCCATTGGATAAAGTGACCAGATTTCAGCGATGGCAAAGCGGGACACCATTGACCGGGGGGGGGGCGGGGGGACTGTGCATGCGCGCTGGGTCTCGCCACCTGGCTGAAGGAGGAGGAGCGGCTGCTGCACTGCTTCTCGGCTCTTCCAGGCAGACTTGGCTCTCGGCTCTTCCAGGCACTTTCTCGGCTCTTCCAGGCAGCCTCCAGCGGGCGAAGTCAAGCGGCGTCTCTCCTCCCACCTTCAGACACAGACTCCATTCACTCCCATTCTGAAAATGGGAGGCGGCAACGCAAGAGGAGGAGGAGGAGGCGAGCGGAGGAGAGATGCTGCTTGACGTCTGTAACACCCACTCTCCCACCTCCTCCTCCTCCTCCTCTTGCATTGCAGCCTCCCATTTTCAGAATGGGAGTGAATGGAGTCTGTGTCTGAAGGTGGGATTTTTTAAAAAAAACTTTTAAAAAAAATCGGGACTTTTTTGAAATGCCGCGGGACGCGGGACAAATTATTAAAAAGCAGGACTGTCCCTCCAAAAGCGGGACGTCTGGTCACCTTACCATTGGATCATCTTTGGCAATTGGTGGTGGGATAGCTTGATTTGCTTTCTTTGGAGATGGTTCTAGTTGGTGCTGATACAATGGGCAGAGTCTGCTGCCCCAGCTTTGCGATGTTCCACAGGGACATTTCTGCTTGTGTTTAAATGTACTTGAAGCTACTGGAGGAGGACATCATAAATAAGCCCATGAGATTGGATTTTAATGGGAATGTTTATAGTCTTTATCCCAGCTATGGTGTTGCATTTTGTTTGCTGTTGTTAGCTGCCCAGAATGATGGTGGCTGTCCATATAAATTGGATTAAATAAAATTTATCCTTGCCTCAGTCAAGTTTTTAGTATGCAGTTCCCAGCATAGCAGTTGAAAGCCAAATACAATCTTTGGCCCCAAAATGAGCAGACCTACGCTACAGGAATGTACACTATTTTTGTTATCCACTATATTTTCAAGTTGGTTTTTACCACATGGATTGTGGATAGAGAGCATTTCTGTACTGTAAAGGAAGAGAAATTCATATTTATGCATTTGGTAGAAAATGTAGATAGAGGGGTAGAAGGCTGGAGCTTGAAGACTTCTACCATCCGTCTACTCTACTCCATCACAGATAGGAAATCCATGCACTTTGCTATGTCATCTACATAAATCCTTAAAAATATAGCTGAAGGTAAGCTTATGTTACAAGTTCCCAAAGGTGCTTTTTTTCCAAAAAGCAACTGGACTTTCTTTGTTTTTCCTTGAAGACGTTTTGCTTCTCATCCAAGAAGCTTCTTCCATTCTGGATGAAGCTTCTTGGATGAGAAGCAAAACATTTTCAAGGAAAAAAAATCAAGAAAGTCCAATTGCCTTTTGGAAAAAGCTCCTTTGGGACCACCATGACTGGATGATTGAGAATCTCCATAGACACCTAGGTCACAACATGACCCCTGTCATGTACAGATGCATTAGGCATAACTTCATCAGGAACATCTCTGTTAAGTGACTGAGGAGGGGGGCCTTCTTATAATGTCTGGCTATTGCTCTTGCCCAGGAGTTTCAAACTCAAGGCCCGTGGGCCAGATCCAGCCTGCAGGGTGATTTGAATTGGCCCATGGGGCTGCCCTGGAAACAGCAAAGGACCAGCATGCAGTGCCTCTCCTAACGAAAATGGACCTCCATTTTCGCTGGCAGAGGGTTGCAGGAGGCTGTTGCAGGTGAAAATGGAGACCGGGACCCCGTTTTCGCTGGCAGAGTATTTGGGCCACCACAGGTGCCCCCGACACGAGTGATGTCAAACTGGCCACACACTCCCTGGCCCCCCTGGCCACGCCTCCCCGAGGTCAAACACAACCCTGGTGCGGCCCTCAAATCAAGTTTGACACCCCTGCTCTAGCCAATTCAGTATTGACTTGAACAACCTCTGCAAACCACGTAATTCCATTACAACATATAGAATTTAACAAATCCCTTAAAGTATGAAATGTTGAATGAAAGTTTTTGATTTTATTATTCAGTTTGGGTTGGGTTGTTGAAGCAATAGTATAAATAGGAATGAATCTCTACTCTCGGCTTAGATTGAAGGTCTTTAAAATTATTGATTTCCCATTCTTTTTGTAAGTAAATCTGGTGATGGAGGTAATTGAGGTGAACTAACTGAGGAGGTAAATATGTATGTGTTTTTGTATACAGACAATACCATTGATAGCCGTGAACCTGAATGATCTACAATAATTGTGAGATTACAGTGAATATTAGATAGAGTGCAATGAGGATATAATTATATTAATGAATATTAATATATTAAAGACCAAGTTAGCTTTGTTTGAAAGGGAAAACAGAATGAACTAATTACAAACTATATATCAATGGTGAAAAACCAGAGCAAGTAGGTGAATTTGGAAATGGAAGAGGACATTTTAAGGTGTGCAAATGCTTATATGAAGGTAGTGAGGTGGTTTGTGTCTGATGTGAGGAGTTGTGTCACAATAAATAAAGATAGCCACATATGACAATATTTCTTTGCACTGGAAGAAGCAGAGAGCATATGGAAAAAGCACATAGAATCGAGAGTTGGTAAATCAAGAGAAATATAAAAGCTATATGCTGTGGGAATGAGGCATTTAAGCAGTGTGTGTGTGTAAGAGACAAAGCAGAGTTAGTATAAAAAGAGTGGGTGTTGTATTACTTTTTAAAATAAGGATGGTTCAATGGACTGAGTTACGGGATGCAAAATGCATCATATTAGGCATAATCTGGATTTCCTATATTGGGGTTTGGGTTAAATGATCTAAAACTCCTTTGTTTCTGTTCCTGATTATTTAAAACGTTATCTGCAGTAATTGCCAATTATCTGTGAAGACTTCCATGGCAAATTTAATCATGATTGTCACTTCTAGGGATAAGGAATTTTTTAAGAAAAGAGAGAGACTAGAGAAAGCAATTATAATACTGCTCAAGCAGGGACGAGGAACTGGGTTGTACATTAGCTGCACTCCCCTGTTGATGTCATGAATACTATGATGCAGTCAAATGGATGTGTGTCAAAAAAGAAAAATCTGAAAAATTAGAATATGAACTACTGGTACATGGAAAATGATTTCTGAGAATTGACAACCAATCCACGGAGAATCTCAATGGAGTGGCAGTCCTCTTCAGCTGATAGTAATGCTTATCTATAGAGCAAAACCATGGTGAAATCCAATTTTTTTTTACTACCGGTTCTGTGGGTGTGGCTTGGTGGGTGTGGCAGAATCTCCATTCCCTCCCCACTCCAGGGGAAGGATACTGCAAAATCCCCATTCCCTCCCCACACCTGGGGGAAGGATATTGCAAAATCTCCATTCCCACCACACTCTGGGGCCAGCCAGAGGTGGCATTTGCCAATTCTCTGAACTACTCAAAATTTCCACTACCGGTTCTCCAGAGCCTGTCAGAACCTGCTGGATTTCACCCCTGGAGCAAAATGATGTCAACAATGATGGGAGAACAAAGTTGCCATGTTTGTTTTCCCCTTCCTCCCCTCCATCTTTAGAGTTTACAGGTCTCTCCAACCTGTGAAGGAGGCTTGTGTGATCTTGCATCGAATGGCTCTGTATCGCTTACCGTCTCACACTTCCTAAGAAAGCCTGTTGGTTTTCTCATCTCTTTTTCTAGATGAAAGCCACGGTGACTTGCTGATAAATTTGAGTCATGCCGTCCGAGCCCTGTTTGATAGATTCCCTGTTCCCTTTTACTTGGCTTGTTGTTGCATCCTAATATGCTGTTTCCTCTAATAGCACAGAAGAAGCAGTCATTAGTAGAATAATAAAGATTCCCCCCCTCCCTTTGAGCCTAAATGCTCTTTTGCTAATACCACCTCATGATTTAGTTTCAGAGTTGTTTAGTGATTAGCACAAGAAGGAAAGACAAGCCTCTCATCCTGGTATCCTACTCTCACCCTGCCAGAGAGCTGCAGTGCTGTGATGGTACTACTTTTAAAATATGACTGTTGCTGTTTCTTGCTAAAACAGAGCTGGTATCTGTTGCTATAGAAACCAGCAAACTAATTATAAGGAGTCTGAGTCAAAGGAGGTAATAAGTCAGCCTACCCTTATAAAATATATATGAGAGAGAATAGGCACAGGTCACAAAGATGATGAAACAGGAATGATACTGAATTCATTTCGGGAGTTTGGCATGTAGTGGTTCTTGAAGAAGACACAAAGAGAATTTGGAGGGGGAAGCAGCATCAAGACTAACTCTTTGATAGCTGTTCATGGGGAGGCGATGTAAGGACGAAGAGGGCCATGCTTTAAACCCCATCTGACTTGATGCTGTAATCTCCTCTAGACAACTCTTTGTCCATGCAAGGAATGTGGAAGAGTAACAGAGGAGCCCTGTTACTCAAAGTTAACACTTATGGTTCTCAAAGTTAACACTTACGGTTGTGAACAGGTTTCACAAGCAAGGTGACAGTGGGGTGGGACTAGGGGTGAAATGCTACCGGTTCGAACTGGTTCCAGCAAACCAGTAGTAAAAAATGCTACCAGTTCAGGGGAACCGGTAATTCCGAAGATCAGCTGGGTGATGATCAGCTGTGACATGTGATTTAGATTAGCTAGAATCATCAGATTTCCTGCTTTCTAGCTAATCTAAACCATGTGGCACAGCGGATTCCCCCCCCCTCGCTGTTCTTACCTTTGCAGACTCGGAAGGCTTCAAAATGTTCCTTTTTTAGCGCTGCACGGGCATGCACATGCACATGTGTAGTGCGCACTTGGTAGCAGACTCACAGAACCTGTAGCAGATTTCAGAGAATTTCACCCAAGGGTGGGACTACAAATATCATCCTGGAGGCTCTCAGGAGAGCTTCTCCTTCTCCTCCTCCTAAGATAAAGGGTGTTTTAATATCATGTGGCAAGGTATGATTGGTACTGAACATCTGTATTTCATCTGTTGTATTATGGCAGCTTGATCTGCTGTGATGTACTCATCTAGCACAATGGTCCCCAACTTTTCTGGCTCTGCGGACCGGCAGCACCAGGGGAGGAGATGCGCCCACCGCTTGCCCAAATGAAGCTTCACTTGTGTGGCACAGTTCCCAAGAGGCCGCGGACTGGTACTGGGCTGTGGACTGGAGCTTGGGGACCCCGATCTAGCATCTTGCTGTCTTCTTTCTGCGTGTTGGGGATTCAGTGTCTACAGAAAGATCCAAAAGAGCATTTTACATGTGCTATACAACAACAATCTGGCCTCTGCCATTTGAGGCTCAGTCTTGTAACCTTGATAGATAATATAGCATTCTCTATGTTATTGCCAAAGCAATATGCCTTGTTATTTGAATAGTTATTGTTATTTGAAAAGTTATTTGAATGCAAGCCTTGAAAAACAGCAGTACATCTTTGGTGTCATCAGTTCTGGCACTTTCAGTACTATATACAAATATATTCACTTGGTATCAGAGTCCCACATTTGTGAAAATATGACCTTTCTCCATATGTCTAGGCCAGCAAATCTGGCTGGGGAATTCTGGGAGTTGAAGTCCACCAGGCTTAAAGTTGCTAAGGTTGGAGACCCCTGGCCTAGACTTCACCAGTGACTTATGAAGGGATGAGTCCATTTAAAATGTTGGTGTAGGTATCACTATATATATCAGTATCATCATGAAGAATAGTTCTGAGTTTCTGGAAACAATAATCTCAATAATACATTAACAGAATAGCAGAGTTGGAAGGGACCATGGAGGTCTTCTAGTCCAACCCTCTGCTCAAGCAGGAGATGAGACTCTATACCATTTCAGACAAATGGTATATTTGACATTGGTTGTCCAATCTCGTCTTAAAAATCTCCAGTGATAGAGCACTCACAACTTCTGAGGCAAGATGTTCCACTGATTAATTATTCTGTCAGAATAAATCATTTTGGATGAATTTGGTACTTAGCTAGTAAACAACTATTTTAGAAGATTTTTTCAAGTGAAACATTATCATCAAGAAAACAACCATACACTAGTCAACATGATTTCTTCACACCTCTCCATCAGCAACAAAATAGTACGAAGCAGCAGAGAAGCTGTAGCTGAATCTGTGGTCTTGCTCCACAATTTTGAGCAAAACAGATGCTTGTGGGAAAAATTGTGGTAGATTTTGACGTTAAAGTAGAACCAAATTGTTAATGACTTTGCTATGATTGTGTAGCCAAGTTGAGCCTCAGTAACAAATTCGTGTCAGCAAATTCATGTAACCAAAAGCAGAATGAGGTATCCACAATGGACTTCTCTTAGCCCTTGAGTTATTCACCACTGGTTTTTTTTTTCCTGATTCTGCTGAAAGGTAACAATGCAAAATGCTGCACTAAACTTGTCTTTTTCCTTGACCCATGCTTATACTTCTTCTCATGAGAGTTTTGTGGCATTTAATTGGTCTTTGCGTCTTTTAATTGGTATGAATCATCCAGGTACTGACTCAGATTTGCTACATGGATCCAATTTTAATCCAATCGCACCCTCTGTACAACATTTATTTTGTAGAGCAAATACATAATGCTATGTTGATGTATTGCATTGACACAATCAATTGCCTTTATTATAAACACTCTGTTCTTTCTAGGAAGGTACATAAAGAGATGTTTTGTTCTACCCCCCAGAGATTCTAATAGATAAGTCAGGATTTGAGGGCGCCCGTGGTCAGAGGTGGATTTCGCATAATTTTACCACTGGCTCCCCACGCACCGAAAATGTGCGTGCATGTGCTTTGCTCGTGTGCGCAGCTTCCACGCCTGTGCGCGTCTTAAACGTGGCTAAATAGGATGGTATAGTGCCAGGGCAGGTGGGCAGGCTCACCTGCAGGTCACCACTACCGGTTCACCCGAACTGGTCTGAATTGACTGAATACCACCACTGCCCGTGGTTGATGCTTACAGGTCTTCTGTTAAATCAGTTTTGGGCTTCCTTAAAACAGTAATGTGTAAAGGAGCATTCATTTGAATGCAGTTATGCAGTCCTATGGCTTTACAATATTTCACTGTATTATGACTCCGGTACTTAAATAAACTGGATTAGGAGAATGCAACTAGAAGTGATGACACCCTCAGAGAAGCCAGAATCGTCTAGTGCTTAATTCTCTCTTCTTCTACAGAAGCATGTGCTTCCTGTTGTCAACTAACCACAATCCCAAAATCAGGTATTACGGATTAGGAAGAAGTTGGTACTTAAAGCCACAGTTCTTACTAATTGTAATTTGCCGTTGTTTAAACTACAGTAGTTAGGCAATGTGATTAGTTTAAAACCAACATTTGTTTCAATTCTGATTCCTCCTTCCTCCCCACTCTGGCTGTAAAAAAGGTTCCCCTTTAAATACGATTCTGACTTCTGAATTTTAAAAGCCTGCAATCAGGGACCGTGTTATTTTTAATTTTGGTTCGGTGCCTAGTGAATTTAGTCGCATTATAAATATGGCTCACATAATCATATATGAATAGATGCAGTATGTGAATAAACTGTATACAGCTCCCATCAGGCCTACTGCACTTCTAGAAAGAGGAAGTGAATTAAACATTTATACATTAAATATTAACATATAAAAGTAATGCATGAGCAATTTATGCCGAAAGCCTGAGAAATAAAAAAAGAAAAAAGGTGAGTTTCTTGGGTTAAATTATGTATGACCAATCCTTTTTAGAACGAATTCCTCACAACATCTGGCTATCGGAAACTCACTAATATAGCCTTTCAGAGTCATGTCCTTCAGATGTTGTTGACTTGTAATTTCAATTGTTGTTTGGAGGGCACAAGCTAGAAGAAGGCTATTTTTATTTCTGGAAAATAAAATGTCTGATCTTTAGATTTTTGCCTGGGTAGTATTTTTAAGGTTACCACTACATAGCTTTGAATCCCAGTAATCATATTAGCTATTAATTAGTAATTATTGATATTATTAATTAGTTACATTAGGTCTGGATAAGTACTTGAAATTAGTATAATTTATTTGCATTTAGTTAGTTTTTCCCCATTATGCTTTATGTGTGATGCATTGTATCACTGTATCACAACAACAAACATTTATTTATTATTGTTTTCATTGGATAATTGGAATAATTTCTCTATTTGATGATTGATGCACAGCTAATGTGATAATGGAGCAGGTTTCTCCCTTCTTCACAATATCCTTTTCTCTCAAGGAAAGAAGTCAAACTATTAGCAGAACAAGATTGAATAACCTGCAATATGTAGGTGCATATAGTTCTCAGCTTATTATGATAATTGAACCCAAAATTGATGTTGCCAAGGGAGACAGTTAAGTGAATTTTGCCCCATTTAACACCCTTTCTTGCCACAGTTGTTAAGTGAATCTTAGCTTCTCAGAAGGTCACAAATGGAGATCACATGACCCTGGGACACTGCAACTGTCGTAAATATGTGTCAATTGCCAACCATCCAGATTTTGATTGTGTGACCATGGGAGATGCTGCAACAGTCGTAAGTGTGAAAAATGGTCATAAGTCACTTTTTTCCATGCTGTTGTAACTTCAAACAGTCACTAAACAAACTGTTGTAAGTGGAGAACTGCCTATAATTATTTTGTATGTAGCATGCAATGTTTGTTTCGCGACAGTTCAAAATGAAAGCTCTAGTTTTGTACCTGATTTGAGAAGTGAGGAGAAGTGGAAGCAATGTTCATTGATGTTCTTACCTTCGCATCACTTCGCATCATTTCTAATAACCCCTTCAGAACAAGTGGGGTAAATTCTCCTTTTAACCAGAGTCACCTATGATGATGACTTAAGAGGCTAGAGCTGGCCCATAATTAGACAAAACCCCACTTCTACATGACTTAGTCACCTTTGTCATTTCAGTTAAAATAATAATATATATTATAATAATAGCAGAGTACAGCATTTGATATCTTCTCTATGCACTGCTGCTCAGATACTTTCTGCCTTTAGCAGTAATAGTACGTGGTGGGCTGCTGCCGGTTCGGATCAGTTCAGGCGAACTGGTAGTTCTGATGATCAGCTGGCCCCGCCCACCCATCCCCACCCTATCCTGTCTTATATTTCCTTCTTTCTGGCTCAGCTGATTCATGCGTCCTCCGCTGTTCTACTTACCGGGGCTTTCTTAGAAGGTAATTGCTGTATTTTGAACTCTGCACAAGCGTTCAAAATACAGCAGAACTGGTTGTTAAACCAGTTGCAGCCCACCACTGTAATAGTACATATAGAATGTTGAAGGCATGAACTCAAGGCAGGAAGTCACAAATTTCTTCTCTCCTGCTGGAAATTAAAACACCACTGACATTTTTTGGTCTTATACACAAAGGCTGTTATCATTTATCCAGTAATATGTAATTGGTGTTGAAAAAATATTTAAACATTTGGGACTCATAAATATAACAATATAAAATATATCTTATGTTTATACACATTGCACGCTCTATTTATATCTAAAGGTTAGCTTCTCCCCACCCCCAAACACATTTTTTTTAAAGAAAAAAAAACTTTTACGTGTTTTTCTTGGGCTGAGTCAACCATATGTTACAATCAATGAAGTTTGCCTGTGGTATAACATTTATGTCTTAATAAAACGGTGGGTGAGTAGTAAAAACAGACTGATTATATCCCTTGAGTGCACTGAAGCTATGGAACCTTTACTAAAATTGATCTCCATTGCCGATTACATCAGTTATTGTTCTGTTTTTTTGGGGTTTTTTTCTGGCTGCTTCAGCTGCACAATGCAACATTTGGATGGACTTTGCAGAGTCTCCTTTCAAGGGGTATTCAATGCTTTCTCCTTCCAAGGGGAGAAGTAGCCTCTTATGAGGGACAGGAAACAGTCTCCTGCTTATAGGAAGAGAGACGTATGTAAGTCCCTTACATTCATTCATTCATTCGTTCGTTCGTTCGTTCGTTCATTCATTTTATATGGTGCCCAACTCAGGGTTGCAGCAACTCAGGGTGGCTTACAGGAGATAAAAGAGATTATACAGTACAATTAAAATTAAGAAAGGTTATGTAAAGATTGAAAATCAAGAGGACACTCAACATGAGGGTGAGGATCCACTCTCTACCCCATCAGCCACTTCAGGCCAGCCACCAGAGGTAGGTTTTTAAGGCCCTTCCAGAACACCAAGAGAGTGGAGGCTGAACTCATTTCCAGTGGGACAATAGTCTAAAGCAGGGGTCCCCAACCTTTCGGACCTCAGGAACCACTAAATTCATAATTTTAAATCCCATGGACCACTAATATGATCTACTTAATGACCAGCTGGGTGGGCGTGGCTAGGTGGTCATATGACTGGGTGGGCAGGGCCAACATGATGTCACTCACATTGAGGGGCGCCTCGCCGACTCCTACTTACCCTTCCCCTCCCAGCCATTCCTTGCCTGCCCACCCACGCTCCTTAGTGCCCTAACAGGAAATAGTTGTTGGAGCTAAGCAACCACCTTGAGAAAGAGTTAGCAAAACAGCTGGCTCAGTTCAAATTGGATCTGACCGAGAAGGAGGCTCAGCAGAAAGACCTCACTCAGGACTACGAGCATAGGCTTTCCAAGCAGACGGAAGATCTGCGTGAGTACAAAGTCAAGTACCGGCGCCTGAGGCTCAGCAGGCTGAGATGGTCAGCCAGTTCCAGGCCATGATACAGTCCCACTGGAACAAGGCCCTCTGGCTCTTCACCACTAGCAGCACTTCCCTCCAGCCTTCGCCCAAAGCCCCACACCAGAAGGCTGAAGCAGACCCCAAGTTGGAATTTCTGCCTCCCTCTGACCCACACAAAAAGACCCCGAAGGGGGAGACTCTCTGCAGCAAGAGTTCATTGCACGCATCCAGCCCAGGGCCCGTAGTTTGAGGACCCCTTATTAAGTACAATATAAAAAAATGCAAATAATTTTTCTGCGGACCATCAAAATTTTCTCGCGGACCACTAGTGGTCCACGGATCACCAGTTGATGACCACTGGTCTAAAGGGTAGGGGCCACAGCACAAAAGGCTCCTGGATCCCAACAGTTGAAATTCTCTGGCAGCTAGAGTCTGAAGAAGACCTCTTCCTTAATAGGATATGGGGATCTGTGGCTTTCCAGATATAACTGTTGTGGTTCGTCAACTGTCAGTGGAGCTCTTTGAAGATGTCATTTTGTTGGGAAAGCATATCTTACTCCTTCAGGATTAACCATCATTCTTTGATGATTGGCTTGTTTTCATGGTTTGTTTCTTGTATGCCATCCAGAGTTTTCTGGAATTGATTGGCCTTGTAACTATTACTTATATATAAAGAAACAAACTGAAATTCCGAGATTTTTACTGATTTGCTGCATCTCTTGATATCCTTCTGAAATTCAATTCCCCTAATTCCCAGGCTGAACTAATGCAAAGTACTCTCCAGATCTACCAGTAGAGACAAATATTCTTTCCAACTACTATTGATTTAGGGCAGAACATAAATCTTAAATTGGGCCCAGAAACTGACAATTCTGTCTAATAATTGGGCCCAGAAACTGACAATTCTGTCTAATAATTTTGATTAACTGCACAAGAAAAAAACCTTGGATATGCACTAATATCTGCAGAAAACCAAAATAAAACCATAAAACTAACAAATCAAGTGATCACTTAACAGGATGGTGAGTTATTATCCAAGGTTGGAAAAGCTGATAATATCTATATATTTTGGACCATAATGCTCACAATCTTTGCCATTGTCGGTGCTATCAGGATTGATGGAAATTAAGTTTAAAACAATTGGGAACATCAAATGATCTCTTACACAGGGAGGGTAACTTTATCATTATATTATATTATATTCCTTCCCTTGAATTTCTGTAAGTGAAAGAACCAGTGCTGGTTTTCTAGAACCAAAGCTGAGGTTCTAGAAAAGAAAGAGAGGGAGGGAGAGGGAGGGAGAAGGAGAAAGGAAGAGAGGGGGAGAGACAAAGAAAGAACTATTCATCTAATTAACCATTAATTTTGTAGGTCTTGTACTCCATATCGGAAGTTTTGAATGGCGGCAACCATCTACAGTTGGGCTTTTTCTGTAGCAATATGTTGAAATATGTTCATATAAACATTTTATAATTTCAGAGATTTGGCCAAAATACATGAATTTTTAGACAGTTGTATCTGTGTTATGTTATTAATTGCTCTTGTTACAGTTCCATTGCTTCACTTTTATTTTTAGTTTACATTTTGTCATTGTATGATATCTACAGATGTGATTTTACTTACATACTAAACATTTTAAAAATGAATTGCTTGTATTTTTTTTAAGCTACTACTATGCTTCCAACAACCAAATTCTTTCTTTCTGATTTTGTTCTTTCCTTTAAAGTAATATTGGAAAGCAGGGAACAGTCAGATGCTTTTTAAGATAGATAAATTAAAGAGCTTGCTGATAGATAATACAAAGAAAATAGGAATTGCTCATCCTCCAGCTCAGCAATCATCCAAGGCAAATTTTCTGAGGTTTTCACGGGTGTTTGTATATAGGTCTTTGGTTGTTCGGGTTTTCTCCCGTGTAAAATTGGAAGTGTCTTGGCGACGTTTCGACGAAGTCTCATTCGTCATCTTCAGGCTTCAGCTTCGTGCTTCTGGGAGCAATGTGTGATCGCAGCTGTTTCTTCCTTTTAACTGCTAGTGGGGGTTTGAACTGATTGGGTGGGAGCTTGGCTGTGCTCTGATTGGATGGGGGTTTTTCTGTGCTCTGATTGGCTGGGGGTGTGTCCTGTGTTGGTGGGGGCTTGGTTGTGCTCAGTCTAATCTGTGCTGCAGGGGGATTTGAGCTGGTGAGCTGCACTGCTGCTGTTTGGCTTCGTGTTCGTGGTCGTGCTACATCTTCATAGTGGGTGTCAGTCTGCTGCGTGTATGGATTGGAGGGGTTTGAAGTGGCTAATGTTGCAGCTGCGGTCTGGCTTCTGGTCCTTGGTCGTGCTTCATGATCAGTGTGGGTTTGGGTCTGCTTTCTGGGTGGATGTGCGGTGGTGACATCCTGTGTGGACCTCGTGAGTGTGGGTCTGGTGTCATTCCTCGTGTTAGGGACTCGTTTGTCAATAAGGGCGGGTTTCCAAATGGCTGGTAGGCGGGAGGTATCATCTCGTTTGTTCATGCTGTGTGGGCGTTTTTCTATCTCAATGGCTTCTCTGATTATTCTGTTGTTAAAGTGTTCAGTTTTGGCGATAGTTCTGGTCTTTTTAAAGTCAATATCATGTCCTGTGACTTTAAAGTGTTGGACCAGGGAAGAAGTTGGTTCCTCTTTTTTGACTGAGTTCTTGTGTTCTTCAATGCGTGCACTTATTCTTCTATTGGTTTGTCCGATGTATGTGGTGGGGCAGGTGGTGCATGGGATTTCATTTCAAGATCCTCCACAAACACAACATCAAGACAGCATTCTGCACAAACCGAAAAATATCCACCATCCTAAGAAACCCCAAAGACAAAATTGAGTTAGAAAATCAAGGAGTATATGAAATCCCATGCACCACCTGCCCCACCACATACATCGGACAAACCAACAGAAGAATAAGTGCATGCATTGAAGAACACAAGAACTCAGTCAAAAAAGAGGAACCAACTTCTTCCCTGGTCCAACACTTTAAAGTCACAGGACATGTTCAAACCCCCACTAGCAGTTAAAAGGAAGAAACAACTGCGATCACACATTGCTCCCAGAAGCACGAAGCTGAAGCCTGAAGATGACGAATGAGACTTCGTCGAAACGTCGCCAAGACATTTCCAATTTTACACGGGAGAAAACCCGAACAACCAAAGACCTACATACAAACACCCGTGAAAACCTCAGAAAACAAATATATATATATATATATATATAAATATATAAATATATATAAATATATATAAATATATAAATTATTTATATATATATTCACACAGAAAAAAAAATCCTTCAACTGTAGAAGTGAAAATTGTACCTAATATTTGAATTTAGGTAACCTTTCAGTGGATAGCAAGCAAAAGCTTTTTGACTGTGACTCATCCTCAGTGGCAAAGTGTTATTGTATGAGTGCAAATTAATGGTAGACTGCAGATGGTCAAAGAGGAAAGAAAGGCCAGTTCTAAAAATAGCAGCACTTATTTCCATAAAGCTAAGACAAGTATGATTTTGGGTGCTTATTTCCATTTTAACTTCAGAAATGGAGGTCATTGCCCAGCAAACTCGCTACCTGAGAAACAGGACTGGGCACTAGAAACGGTTCAGAGGAAGTGCTTTACTTAGTCATTCAAAGTGTTCCTTTCCGTAGAAGAAGCTCCCGCTGTTGAAAGATTTTAATGGATAATTTCCTAAGGACAATAACAGCCATGGATGATGGAAAACCTGAAAAGGATTTCCAGAAAAACCTGAAAAACCTGCGTTCAAGCTGCTTATAAGATCCAGAGCAATTTGTCTTTGGAGATTCTCAGCCATCCAGGTCCCAAAGGTGCTTCTTCAAAAGGCAAGTGGACTTTCTTTGTTTTGTTTGTAGACATTTCGCTTTTCATCCAAGAAGCTTCTTCAGTTCTGTCAGAACTTCCTCAAGCAAAAACAAGGAAAGTCCAGTTGCCTTTTGAAAAAGCACCTTTCCGACATCCAGAGCAATTCTTCTGAATAATGTTGAAAGCCTTGCTGAGAAGGAGGGATAGTTTACTGAAAGCTTATCGATTAACACAATAAATTCAAATTCATAAAGACATCTCAGTATTTTTGCTTTAAACTGAGAAGTGCAAAATATACATTATTTAGGATTGATTAGTACATTAGCTTGGGAGATGGTGCGTAGGTGAGTTGATATTAAAGTTCATGAAGATCAAACTCCAATTTTATTGGTTTAAAGGTTAGAATAGTCTAATGACTTTTAAATACAGTTGCCCTTCCCATTTATTTGAAAGAGGAACTATCAAAAATCTAAGAACATTCTTCATAAAACATCTTTCGACAGTTTATATGTATGAAGTAGGCAGGATTTTAACATGGTGACTTAAGCTCATATTTAGCATAGAGGTGTTAATATGTTCATGTCAGGTATTCCAAACTTTTTCAGAAAGGAGTATTTAACCCAAAGCTTGTTTGTATTCATAGATAAGTGAACTCCAATGAATCTAATGGTACCTCACTCAGGTTTTCCATCTTTGTGAATTTGCAAGAGAAAGCTCACTTATTCCATTGAGTTACATGAACTAAAAAAAAATTGCAATAGTAATCTTGGGAAGGACATAGGTAGCTGTAATTAAGCAGCTGCTATTTAAACTTTGCACAAGAGGAGATAATGACAAGAGTTGTCAAAAGATGCAATTCCCGAAGGGTTGTCCAGATTTGAGCCTCAGACTTGAACACAACCCTTTCAATACACTCAGAAGGTTTGCATACTCTTTGCTCAATCTCTGAGTAGGTTTGCCATCATTGGACTCCTGCCAAACTCAATTTTATTGAAGGCTGCATCAGGGCTGTGTTTGACCTTGGGGAGCCGGGGTGGGCATGGCCAGTTCGACATCACTCAGGTCGAGGGTGCCTGTGGTGGCCCGAGCACTGTACCAGTGAAAATGGGTTCCTGAGCTCCATTTTTGGCTGCAATAGCCTCCTGCAATCCTCTGCCAGCGAAAATAGAGCTTGGGAGTGCAGCCTATGGCCCTTGCAAACTCCGTTTTTGGCTGTGACAGCTTTCTACAACTCTCTGCCACCAAAAAAGGAATTTGGGTGGGTTTCACACAGCCCTCTTGAGCTTCATTTTCGCTGGCAGAGGCAGCAGAGGCAGCCAGTCCTTCGATGTTTCCAGGGCAGCCGTGTGTGCCAGATCTAAGCACCCCTTGGGTCTTGAGTTTGACACCCCTGCTCTAAATCAACTAAGGATGCGATATTTCTAAATCTCCAGTTTTCTGCAGATAGTTTCTCACTTCAAGCTTATTGTTGTATGCACTAATATTGTTTGTTTTATGCCCTCATTTATCTGTGGTGTCCTTGATGCTCTCTAAATTTGGTTATTTTATGCTGGTGACGTAGAACTGATAATGTTACCTAGCTGAGAAATGAAATATCAGCAGGAAAGCAACCAGAGAGAATATCAGTGGCCCCACAGTTCAACCCTGAGCTACAAATATTCTCTTTTCTCGGTATTTCATATGTATTGTATCCTGCTTAACATGCAAGCAGCTGTCTAAATCCTGTTCATATGTAAGTAGCAACTTATTACTTGTGATGGATAAATAAAGGAATGGCTCTGTAAATATTATATTGTAACATCTTTATTTAAACCACTACTTTGTTTATTTATTTATTATCAAATTTATAATTTAATTATAAATTGTAAAATTATAAAATTATTTATTTACACCCACACCCACACACACAGAGGATTTATTAATCTAAATAAATGTTTAGAAGAATCATAAAGATAAAACTTATTCTCTGTTGTGAAGTCTTATCTAAAACCAACAAATAGGTTTGTCACTTCAGAAGCAAAAACTCATAGAGGCTTAAGGCTCTGTTATAATAATTAAATAAGTGCAAACCCAATTAAATCCATCTCCCCTCAATTGACTTGCAGCCCTGTATAATTCCCCCCATCCACTTAAACTTCCTATCTCCATCCCAATCTCCTGTTGCATATTTAATTTATCCAGCCTTTAACATGAGCAGATCGTTTAATTGTTGGCACTGCAGTGTGGTTGCATTAAACTCAAGACAGATGGTACTTCAGAATGGACCACACAAGGCGAATGGTTACCTTGGTCTTCTTGGTTTAGCTATCCAAGCCCTTAGCAGAGGAAAGAGGGACTGGCTTCCTCTAAAGAAGATAGCGAAGTAGCAAAGTTCACAAAAAAGAAGGAATTGGCAGAGATCCAATTGAATCTCTTGCTGCCTGGCTGAGGATTAGGATTGTTTTGAGGAGAGGCAGAGAAGGACAAAGGAGCCTGTGCTGAAAGTAAACCAAGTTTCTTGGTGCTTAGAATTAATAATCTGTTGGTTTTGAGAATGTATGCATTTGTAAAATATATTCATCCCATCTGGGATTTTCTGAATCCCTCTGCAATATATCTTTGCCACTGACTTCCTGCCATCCGAACTTCATGAGAGTCCTACTGATACACTGGTATGTCAAGGGAGTGAACAAATAATACAACAAAATAACAAACAAAATTTTAAGCTTGTTTCATTTATTTCATAAATGAAGTCACCATGAGCTTGTTTTCTTGCAGATGTTTCATTACCCTAACTAGGTAACATCATTAACAGATTAACAGTTGGAAGGGACCTTGTAGGTCATCTAGTCCAACCCCTGCCCAAGCAGGAGATCCTACACCAGGGGTGTCCAAACTTGGCCCTTTGGAGAGTGGTGGACTTCAACTCCCAGAATTCCCCAGCCAGCATGAGCTATAAATTTAAGCAAGTTGCTAGTTGGAGAATTCTGGGAGTTGAAGTCCACCACTCTTCAAAGGGCCAAGTTTGGACATCCCTGTCCTACACCATTTCTGACAAATGGCAATCCAATCCCTCCTTAAAAGCCTCCAGTGATGAAGCTCCCACAACTTCCGAAGGCAAGCTATTCCATTGGTTGGTTGTTATCACTGGCAGAAAATTTCTCCTTATTTCCAGGTTGAATCTCTCCTTGTTCAGTTTCCATCCATTATTCCTTGCCTGGCCTTCAGGTGCTTTGGAAAATAGCTTCACCCCCTATTCATCATTGCTAATGAGTGCTTTTTGCTGTCCGTTTATATTCTGCTGTCTTGCTTGTCTGTGTGGGTGGGGGCAGTCTTAGGGATTCTTTGGTTGGGCTGTTTACTGATGGCTCTTTGGCAGTTCCTTTATTGGGGTACTGCTTACTTGATCGTTGGTCTGAAGTTAACCTTGGAATTAAACTATGCTAATTTGAGTGCTGATTACTGCTGGAGAGGTGCTGGAATCTTTTTGTTCTCTTTTGGGCTGGTTGTAGAGGTGAGCATCAAATATTGTAACAACTGGTTCACCCAGAACCGAAAATGTGAGCGTGCTCACAGCATTAAAAAAACAGCAATTATATAGGACAGGATAGCACAAGGGCAGGTGGGTGGGCCCAGCTGCTGGTTGGAATTACCGGTTCACCCAAACTGGTCTGAACCGGCAGCAGCCCACCTCTGGCTGTCTATAGATAGTCTATAGATATTGTTAATGTCTATATGACTGTTGATGGTTGATTTGTCAGAGTGCCAGGCTTCCAGAAATTCCCTGGCATTTTGGGACTTGGACTGGTCTAGAATTGTCACATTTTCCGAATTGAAACTATGGTTATGGTCATTTCAATTCTGAGCTACAAGTATTCTCCTTTATTGGAAGTCACCTAACATGATGTGTCATTGTGACAAGATATTTGTCTCCTTAAATCCAGATTTAGTTACAATAGATATATTCAAGGTCTTCCCACAAATGATGATCAGACTTTTTCACTGCTGTGTAAGAATTTGGGTCCATTCTTTCATGACCATCCTGGTGTCCTAATTGAAAAAGTAAAATGAGCACATTTTGTTTATGCGTTTATTAAAATTGTAGATTCTCAGCAGTTTAATACACTGGTAATAACATAAGCAATCCTAATTAAGACATCCGTGGTAAATAATTTAAAATTAGATTGACTCATAAACCGAAACAAAATACATGACTCAGTGGATCAACAAACCCCAAATATCAGCAATACATTCTCCAGGAATGGTCTAATAAAAATATTTTTTTGAAAATTTTGGAAAGTTAAAAAGATTGGGGCTAAATTGGTACTCTCCAGTGGGAGAATATTCCATAGCATAGGCATACACAGGGAGGAGCAGTGCCTCTAAGCCTTAGCTCCCTTCTCCTCCTGAGCACCCAACAGCAGCATCTTCCAGGACACATCAATTAGCCCAAATTAAATCCAGGTGTTTCTCCAAGAACATCAAGTCTAGTAGGTTTTATACCTAAAAACTTTGAATAAAACACAGAAACCAATAGGGACCTAGAAGTGCAGGTAGAACTCACTCTTGGTGACCCATTACCAAACAATGGCCACTTCAATGTTGGTGATCAGCTGTAGTCCCAAAGGTGCTTTTACAGGAAGCAACTGGATTTTCTTGATTTTATTTGAAGACATTTCGCTTCTCATCCAAGAAGTTTCTTCAGCTCTGACTGGATGGTGGGGAATGGATGGATTTAGTTTCCTTGCAGACAGCTGATCATATGCATTCTTTTAGAGAGTCATTGAGGCTGTTTGGAGGTTGACTTGTGTCCTCAAAGTCACCTGAATACTGCAAAAATGTGTCGAGACTTCTTAGCTGCAAGATGTTTTCTGACCCGTATCCCTTCACCGTTGAAGTCAGGCGCAGGCTGTTGGAGATGAGTCTGTGGTGTCTGCATCTCAAACTGAAGCGCAAATGGTTCTTATAGTCTGCAATGTTTTCTGGAAATCCGTTCATACTCCTGCGCCATTCGAAGGGTGTTCATCCCAAAGTGCATAGCTAAATGTCTATAGAGATTCTCAGTCATTCAGGTTATGGTTGCACCAAAGGTGCTTTTTCAGGAGGCAACTAGGCTTTCTTTCTTTTTTTCTTTGAAGATGTTGAAAGAATTGTGGTAGGCCAACTAATGATAAGGCCATGAGTCTATGTCATAAGGTTCTCCAGACACAGCAGTTAAAACTGGACAAAGGATTCCCTGGTTGGTTGCCATTTGGATTAAGAATGGTACATGATGGAGTAAAAGATGTATGGGAATATGTAGACTGCTCAGTCTGTAGTTTGGTACCGAGTAAATGAATCAGGCAAGGATACGTGATGACTCCTTGTTTTTAATATATATGTAGATAAATATATAGGAATGCTTGTGGTAATGGTAGGAATATATTAGAAGGGGATTATGAACTTGTATTTATTTGGGGCAGATGGATGATGTAGTCCATCATGGCTTGTTGCCATGATGGAAAAGGAAAATAGAATCCTATGGGAATGTGAAATCTAAGATGCAAATGAGACTCTTGATCTAAAATTGGCTTTTAATGAGGGATCTCTAAGCCTTGCAAATAATTCTGTAGCTTCCTATATTAAAAAAAAAAAAAGCCCCATAGAAATGGATCTTAGATCCTGTGTTCAGTCTTTTAATCCCACCTGTCATTGAAAGAGCCAAAACAAAGACAAAGCAATGGGTTGTGGGAATCAAGCATACAGAGAAATTGGTTTTCTATATATTGTAACCATTATTCTAACAAGGGTCTGCTTAGAGGTCAGTTGTCTCATCTAATTATTTTATTAATACCTTCTGTGTGCTATTTTGGAGAACCTTCAGAATGCCAGGATTCACAAGTTACCATCTACCATGAAAGAAGGCCAGTTCAAGCTGGCCTTTATCCATACCCAGCTGGATAGATCAACTGAGTCACACACATTTTGTTCTGCTGCCTATTTTATCTGACCTTGAGTGCTAATGTAATAACACCTCTGCTATCTAACTATGCTAACAGTTTAGATGAGGACAATGTACATTTTTTACTAGCAGAAGAGTAGCCAAAATCTATTATACAGTATCACCGTTGCTGTCTGGAGGTTTTAGGTATTTGGGGGTTATATTTATTTGATATATAAATATGATACATCTTATGCGAAACCCCAGCATATAATATTGCAGGGGTCTCCAACCTTGGCAATTTTAAGACTTGTGGACTTCAACTCCCAGAGTTCCTCAGCCAGCTTTGCTGTAATATAGTGACTCTTCAAGTTTTTATATATTAGTTGAAGTTTTGAAATTTATGGAATATAACATGTAGTGTGAATACCTGGTCTTCGACCATCAATCAACTATTTGTACTTCTGTATGTGGAAGATGCTGTTAAGTTGCCTAAGAACCTGGATGATTTACTGTGAAAGGCAAGTCGAATGAAAGATTTCAGCAAAGCACATGGAGCTGAAACTGAATGCATAAGAGAATGAGATAGTTCTGCTTGACTGAGGTGCAGTGAATGATTGGAAATTATGCTAAATGCCCTCCCAAAAACAAACAGGCAATTAGAGGAATGTGTGTACCTTGGGAGAATGTTATAGATGGGGAAATGGAAGAAAACATTTGAAGATGTGCAAATGCTGATTAAAAAAAAAGCAGTGAATTATTTGAATCAGTCTCTAGGAACCCATGCAAAAGTTGTAGAAGTATCGCTCATTCCCAGGCAGTCGAGCAACCCTGATTAATTGTGGAAGAGTCCTCTTCAAATTGAAAGAATAGTGTAATTTGATGCACTCTTCTCTGAGAAAAGAGATGCAACAATTCTGTCCCTGCTCTGTCATAAATGTATAATTCTCAAAGTGAAATGGGTAAATAGTGAGTTAATTTCTGGTACCACCAAACCACAGTTTGGTAGTATGTGTATGATTTTGGAAGAACTCTCATTCATTCATTCATTCATTCATTCATTCATTCATTCATACATACATACATATATACATACATGCATACGTGCATACTGTATTTTTCAGAGTATAAGATGCTCCGGACTATAAAATGCACCTACCTTTTTTGGTGAGGAAAACAAGAAAAAGAAATCTGCCTCTGCCTCCCAGCAATTTTGCCTCCTTGCAGCAAACAGTAAATAGCCTGCTTTACTTTCATTTTTGTTTTCAGCATAGCTTGATTAGCACAAGAAAAAAAAAAATCAGCTCCAAGCAATTTACCTCCTTGCAGCAAGCAGCAAAGGTTCGTGCAGCAATAGGCAATGGGAATCCCTGCAGCCTGAAACAGCTGAGAGTCGGGAGGCTGAGCCAAGGGACAATCAACTTGTGCTAATTAGGCTGTGCTGAAGCTGAAATGGGCTGTTTCTTCTTGCTGCAAGGAGGTAAATTGTTGGGAGGCAGAGGCCAAAGGGTGGGGGCCAGTGGGTGGGCAGGGCAACATTCGGTGTATAAGACACACCAAGTTTTCACCCCCTTTTGGGGGGGGAAAGGTACGTCTTATACTCTGGAAAAGACGGTACATACATACATACATATGCTTCTAGATACTAAATGGTTTACACCCATAAAACCCATTAAACAATTGAAATGTGCATAAAACAACATTATAGATTGTAATTAAATAGCATCATATTAACCCTACCATAAGCCTTATATAACACTCTTTTCTCCAAAAACTCTGCAGAAAAGCAAAGTTTTTCTGCTTCCCTTTATCAAAATGAAAAAGGTCCATCCTTCAAGGGAAGCAGGCTGTAGGCTCTTGCTCCTTTATCTCCCAGGAGGTAAGAATCAACACTGTAATCACTTGGCCTACATTTATTAATTAGGCAGATTGCATTTAGATGAAAATGCCTCTAAGAGAGGATTATTGCACCTTAAACACTTAATATTTCCAGGTTCAGTCCTGGATTCGCTGACTACTAGCCATGATAGTTACATGCCCTTTTTCCAGCATTCATTTCTCTGAACATAGGTGCTGAAGAAATCAAGAGAATCCATAGTATTCCTTGGTAAGTGGTATGTGTCTTGGTAAGGCCACACTTGGAATACTGCAAGTATTCAGATACTGCAATACTGCATTCAGTTTTGGTTGCCATAATGAAAAAGATGTTGAGACTCTAGAAAGAGTGCAGACAAGAGCAACAAAGATGATTAGGGGACTGAAGGCTAAAACATATGACGAACGGTTACAGGAACTGGATATGTCTAGCTTAATGGAAAGGACTAGGGGAGACATGATAGCAGTGTTTTTTATTTTTTTATTTATTTTATTTATTTATTTTGTCAAACACAACAATATATGTAAGTATAAGCATGAAATAACCACACAAATTGGATACAACCAAAGGGAACATTAGGACAGGAACGGTAGGCACACTGGTGCTCTTATGCACGCCCCTTACAGACCTCTTAGGAATGGGGTGAGGTCAATAGTAGGTAGTCTTTGGTTAAAGCTTTGGGGATTTGGGGATGAGACCATGCAGTCAGGTAGTGCATTCCAGGCATTAACAACTCTGTTATTGAAGTCATATTTTCTGCAATCAAGATTGGAGTGGTTCAGTTTAAGTTTAAATCTATTGTGTGCTCGTGTATTGTTGTGGTTGAAGCTGAAGTAGTCTTCGACAGGAAGGACATTGTAGCAGATGATTTTATGAGTTATACTCAGGTCATGCCGAAGGCGGTATAGTTCTAAATTTTCTAAACCCAGGATTTCAAGTCTGGTGGCATAAGGTATTTTGTTGTGATCAGAGGAGTGGAGGACTCTTCTTGTAAAATATTTCTGGACATGCTCAATTGTATTAATGTCTGAAATAAGTGTGGGTTCCAGACAGGCGAGCTGTAATCGAGAATTGATCTAGCAAATGTTTTGTATGCTCTGGTTAGTAGTGTAATCTTTCCGGAGAAGAAGCTATGCAAGATTAGGTTTACAACTCTTAATGCCTTTTTGGCGATGTAGTTGCAGTGGGCTTTGGCATTTAGATCATTCGATATGAAAACTCCAAGGTCTTTGATGGAATGAGGGTCATCAACAAGGTCATGTCCATCAAGCTTGTATTTAGTGTTCTGATTCTTTTTTCCAATGTGTAATGCAGAGCATTTGTTGATTGAGATTTGGATTTGCCAAATTTTGACCATTCTGACACAAAGTTAAGATCTTTTTGAAGGGTAGCCGCATTGTTGGTAGTGTTAAATAGTTTAACATCATTGGCGAAGAGAAGACAATTACTTATAATATGGTCACAGAAGTCGTTAATGTATAATATGAAGAGTGTTGGTCCTAGAACCCTGCCTTGGGGGACACCGCTATTAACAGGAGCAGGATTTGATAGGGCACTGCCTATTTTGACCACTTGTTGCCTGTTTGACAAGAACGCAGTTATCCAGTTATGGAGGGGTCCGGAAATGCCGTAGGATTTTAGTTTTAGAAGAAGTTTGTCATGTACGACTGAGTCAAAGGCTTTACAGAAGTCAATGTAAATTGCATCTATTGCTTTGCCCTGATCAAGATTTGTAGTACATATGTT
Organism: Ahaetulla prasina; assembly: GCF_028640845.1. Taxonomy (NCBI): domain Eukaryota; kingdom Metazoa; phylum Chordata; class Lepidosauria; order Squamata; family Colubridae; genus Ahaetulla; species Ahaetulla prasina. Next base: position 37,460,183 of record NC_080540.1, on the reverse strand, counting down.
TTTGCAGTGAAGAAGTTGTAGATTACAGGATAATTTTTTTCTGAAACCAAATTGTTTATTAGAGAGTAGGTTGTAGGTGGAGGGTAATGGATTGGTTGATGATTGATTTCATTACTTTGCAGGTGATGCAGCATAAAGAAATTGGTCTGTAATTTTCAACTAGGCTGTTCCAATATCTCAGGGGCTGCCACAAAGAAAAAGGAGTCAAGCTATTCTCCAAAGCACCTGAGGGCAGGACAAAAAGCAATGGATGGAAACTAAGGAGAGAAGCAACTATTAACTAAGGAGAAATTTCCTGACAGAACAATTAATCAGTGGAACAACTTGCCTCCAGAAGTTGTAAATGTTCCAACAATGGAGGTTTTTAAGAAGTTGTTGGATAACCATTTGTCTGAAGTGGTGTAGGGTTTCCTGCCTAAGCAGGGGGTTGGACTAGAAGACCTCCAAGATCCCTTCAAACTCTGTTATTCTATTCTATTCATAGTATTCATAATGTATGTGGGCTTCCCAAAGGTATTGGGTTGGTCCTGTGTTGCTTGTAGGGAGGTAGCCAAGAAAGACAAGATGGAGGATGCCTTATTTCAGTTCAAACCCTACCCTTTTCCATGGGTTAACACCATATGTAGAGAAGGAGTTGGGTTCCATCATGAGACATCTTCCACCTTGCCTTCTTTATTCCCTCTTGTGGATACTGCAAAGTTGCTCACTATGGAAAACCAGTATAGAATAACAAAATAAGGGACTGATTTGGAAGGGACCCTGGAGATCTTCTAGTTCAACCTCTTGCTCAAGTAGGAGACCCTATACCATTTCAGACAAATGGCTCTCCAGTGTCTTCTTAAAAACCTTCAGTGATGGAGCACCCATAACTTTTGAAGGCAAGAGGCTCCACTGATTAATTGTTCTAACTAAAAAATAAGTAAGCTTTTGATCTGATCCATCTTGGCCTTCCTTCCTAGCAATGCTGGGTTTTTTTGTTTATTGGGAATTTTTGCCCAACGTAATGCAAGAGAGATTTGCAGCTTTCATGGCAAGTCTAGAAGCCAGAGGAATCATCAGTGGCCCCTCTTAGTAGTGCCTTTTCAAATCCTCTGGCAGCTCTGCTGCTCTTGGAAGGCTTAAATTAAATCTATTCAAAATCATCCCGGTTATCTTAATTCCAGCGCTCGGCTGATGAGTCATGTTCATTTTGTGTGCAAACTCAGGAAGAATCACTAGAGGAAAAAAACAGAAGCCTCTACAATGGCTCTTCTCTCTCCTTTGCTTTCCTTGAAACACAGGATACAGGAGAATTGCTTCCAATATGTTACATAGCAGGACTGTGCCAATCCTATGACTGGAATGCTTTGTTTCCAAGGAAAAGGCCTTTTCCCATCAGTTTGCTGTCAATTACCTGTACAGTTGCTTCAATTTGAGATCGCCAATAAATTATATTGTAGTAATGCTTTTTGTTTAGCAGAGTCTCGTTTTTGAAACTAAATTGGATAGGAATTGTTTTCTTGTTTCCCCTCCGCCCCCCGTTTGTCAAACACATTAATTTCACTGTGTTTCATATTTCCTAATGATTAAAGCAGGACTACTTCTTTTTAGACAATGTTCAAGAAACCTGGAATTCCTTACAAATTTATTAGAGTAGCCTCAAAAGAGATTAAAAAATGATGAACAAAGTTTCCTGCTGATTTGTTGCTGGAATGTGTGAACCCTGGGAGGGAGGGTGGGAGGGGATAGTCTGTGTATCGCAATGTTGGTGATTTATTCTCCGAACTTGTTGTTTAGTTTCCGAATGTTTTATCACCAGGCTAGGTAACATCATCAGCGTTACCCGTCAGTGGGTAGTGTCTTGTTTCAGTTCTCTTCTGCTTTTGTAGGTCTTATGTGGTTGTTTGGTCATGTGACCGACTGGTCACGCCCTGTGTATCATAATATTGTAACACAAACTCGGCATGTTGGATATTTGCGTGTGATGTGATACAACAGGGATGTCAAACTCAATTTCATTGAGGGCCACATCAGGATTGTGTTTGACCTTGGGGGGCCAGGGTGGGCATGGCCAGGGTGGGTAATAAACCTGCAAGGATTTCTCCTTCCTCCTTCTACATTAGGTTTATGATATGTAGAAGGCAAACTATGAATTCTTCAGTCTTCTTTCAAAATACCTCTTGCGTGGTTACATCCTATTCCCCAAACCCACATTATGTCCTTTTCTGCTCTAACCTCAAGTTTCCAGGTTATAGGAAAGAAGTCCAATAGGAATATCAATAGGATTCAGCCTTGTGTTGAAAACTCAATTTTCAGATATTGCATATTTTCATTCAGGTCTTGGTATCAGCTTTGGGCAGGTCTGTCTCCAGACAGAATGGTTCAAAGGGTATATATTGCAAGTCATTGGAAGAAGTATCTTTAAAACTTTGACCAGGTAGGCTTAATCAGAGAAATCTGATTTCCCAATTCCATCCCATAAAAAAGTTGGAGTAGAAGTTTGGGTGTAAAAAAAAACCTTCTTCAGGAAAGCTGGAATATCCCATATTTCTATTGTATAAAAAAATGATAGAGAAAGGCTGTGCTTCTGCTTTGAACTTTTTGGGAGGTGTGGAAGAGATGAGGGGATTTCCGTTTGACTTTAAAAAATTCATCCCGAGGTAGTTAAAACAAGCCACCTGGGTAAATTTCTGCCCATTGGTGTCCAAGGTCAGACTTAGGGGCCTTTTGGGGTTAACCATCATTTTTGTTCTGTTGCAGTTCAGTTGAATATGGTGATCCAAATGGAAGAAAAATAGAGAACAGAAGGTCCTTTTGGGTCCTATAGGAGACAAGGATAACACAAGTCAGTCATCTCTATAAAAAGGTGGGGGGGTTGATTTCTGCCTGCCTGCAATATTCAATTGGTGAAGAATTTGTCAGCATAACTTTAAAATTAGTATCTGTTGTAATTCCTATTTACAAGGCTGATATCAATCATGCAGATCTGAAATTCTGCCCTCTCCTGTGCAGCCCTAGAAAGTAGGGATGATTTCTTGCCCTGCCCATTAAGCTATGCTGAGTGGGCTATGCTGTCCCTTATCTGACCGTTCTCATGGCAGCATTGCTTTGCCCAGACTCCCAAGGTCTTTCCCACATACCATTATATCAGTTATTTTCAATGAAAACCATTCCCCTTTGGAACAGGAGTCCCAGTTTGCTTCCACTAGGCCCAATTTATAGGGTGGCAGCAGAATAGAGAATTCTTCATCCATTTTTGTTTAATGTCATTGCATCTGTTCTATGTGCTCATTTCTTGTGATACTTTTTATGAGAAAGCCCTGCTCTAGAGAATTGTAATGCCTGATGAACTAATTGAAGATAGTAAATGGGTGGTGACAGGAAGGTCATTTATTAAATCTCTACATTCACCTTCATCTCTTCCAAAATAATAGGTTGCTATCCAAATCGTTACATATCATAAACATGATATCAGAAATTTTTATTTGTGTTTGGTTTAGAATTTAGTTCACCGGGCTCTTCTCAAGCATAAACTGTACAGTTTCATCCATGTCACCAGGTTGAATGGGTTGTATGATACTGTGGACTTCCACAATAAAAACAATGTAGTTCCACAATATAAAGCTGTAGTTACCAAAGATCACTAATTAAGCATTACGGACAGCTCCCCACTCAGTTTAGGAATGAATTATTAATGCCATAGAAAAGGCATGAAAAAGAAGATCTTAGTCAGAAACAAGGGCTCAGTTAAGATGGGAACTTCAACTCTATATTGTGAATAAATCTATGAATACAGGAGAGGCAACTTAGAACTTCCCTCTTTTACAAATTTAGTTTGTAAAATATTTTTGAAAATTGCAAGTCAAGGTTACAAGTAACTTCTTATTACTACAGGTTTACTGTCCTTCCTTTATGTTTTCAGAAATCCAGGGAAAATCCTCAGTAGCTGGATTGGTTCACTTCACTCTGAAAAATCCTTGCTTGGTTTCAGCTTAGTAAATTCTGTGAACCAGCCATTGTGACTCCTAAACCATAGTTGATGGCATCTAGTATTGTACAAATTCAGCCATTTATGCCACTATTAAATTGTTGCTTAAAGCTATATATGAACTTAGTGTTTTAGATTCCCAACCAATTCTCTCTGGTTCTGTTTAAACAATTGCTTAGTGTATGTATCAGCCACTAGTTCTGAAATATTCATCAATTCCACCGAGTCCCAATGCAAAAAAGATGAACAAATCCTCATACATGTGCAACATAAATTTTTGTACCTTGCAGGATGCAATCAGCTAGTATTTTGTAGAGTTCACCTTTACATTGAGGATGTTACTTACGCTAGCTTGGTTATAGTGGAGATTGGCTGCTACATATCTGCTCTTTACGTGAAAATGATAGGGAAGGCGAAAAGCTCAGGAAACAAGCTTCTTTCTGTTCAGGTGAAATTGACTGATCCCCATGGCAGGTTCACCCCCTGCAGTGAAGAATCCCCTGTATAATCACTGCAGAAATGTGGACGAACTGTTCCTGCTTGTAGCCTCGGCCAATTGTTTGTTTAGGGCTAGGTGAGCAAAAAACCGCTCATCCTTGAAATAGGAGTTTCCATTTCCTTCAGAGGTGAAGCAATACTTCATCTTAAATAAACCCAGATTGAAGGTAAGGCATCCTCAGTGTCATTTTCAGTTCTCAGAAGAAGGGATGGAGAGGAAGAAAGGGTGTGTGTGTAGGGGGGGGTTGCTGTTCTCTCATCCAACTGAAAGATGGTTGCAGTAGTCCTTACATCCTGATTCTCTGACCTGATCTCTCAGATAAGCATTTAGTTTTGCGGAAGTAGATATGTTGGTATATTACAGGGGTAGTCAACCTTTTTATACCTACTGCCCACTTTTGTATCTCTGTTAGTAGTAAAATTTTCTATCCGCTCACTGGTTCCACAGTAATGCGCCGTGTCGTCGTCGTCTGTGCATGCCTGTCGCACATCATGGATTGGGTTTGAGAGGGGGTGCCGGCTACCAGCTCTGCTTGTCTGTTACAGCTGGGTGGCGTGGGGGGAGATGCGCGAGCTATTCTGTGACGAGGCTCTTTTGGTTGTGGTCGCACTATAGCGCCATTTAGTTTCACTTAGGTAACATGAAATAAACTTATGCGCGGGTGATATAAATAGCATATTTTCAGAAATTTAAATTGTCATGGGGAATTTTATGAAAACCTAATACAAATGTTTTTAAATAATGCTATGAAAATTTTGAAAAAAATAGAATAGAATAGAATAGAATTTTTTATTGGCCAAGTGTGATTGGACACACAAGGAATTTGTCTTGGTGCATATGCTCTCAGTGTACATAAAAGAAAAGATACGTTCATCAAGGTACAACATTTACAACACAATTGATGATCAATATATCAATATAAATCATAAGGATTGCCGGCAACAAGTTATAGTCATACAGTCATAAGCGGAAAGAGATTGGTGATGGGAACTATGAAACGATTAATAGTAGTGCAGATTCAGTAAATAGTCTGACAGTGTTGAGGGAATTATTTGTTTAGCAGAGTGATGGCCTTTGGGAAAAAACTGTGGTGTGCAGTGCTCTATAGCGTCGTTTTGAGGGTAGGAGTTGAAACAGTTTATGTCCAGGATGCGAGGGATCTGCAAATATTTTCACAGCCCTCTTGATTCGTGCAGTATACAGGTCCTCAATGGAAGGCAGGTTGGTAGCAATTATTTTTTCTGCAGTTCTAATTATCCTCTGAAGTCTGTGTTTTTCTTGTTGGGTCAATTAAATTAAAAAAGTCAATTAAATTTAAAAAAAAGGAAAGTGCTTCAGTATCAGACAAAACCCCTACCACCCACCATAAAGCGGGAACGCCCACTAGTGGGCAGTAGGGACCAAGTTGACTAACACTGGTGTATTAGTTAATTACCAACCTGGAGAAGTGCAGATCCTTATACCTTTGAGATTGACTGCCATTCATAGCCAGTTCCACTAACGCCCATAAGCAGTGGTGGGATTCAAATAATTTAACAACCGGTTCTCTGCCCTAATGACTGGCTGGGTGGGCGTGGCCATGGTGGGCATGGCCAGGGGGTGTGACAGGCAGCACTTGGCCTTCTGCACCCCCCTGAGAGCAACAACAGGCCGTGGGGGAAGCCCCCCCCCCGGCCCCGTTTTGAGCCTAGTAGGCCTCCCTGAAGCCTCCTGGGAACCAAAATGGGGTGTGTGGGAACTCCTGAAGGGGCGGGGTGGGAAGGGGCGGGGCCAGCCATCAATTTAACAACTAGTTTGCCCGAACCAGCCTGAACCGGCTGAATCCCACCACTGCACATCAGGTAGAATTGTTCACCTTCAGTAATGTCACTGCTTGATTTCTCACTGCACTCTTATTTTTTTTTTCTTTGCACAACTTTCCTGAGAAATGACTCTCATATGTATAATATTCTTACATCTCCAGTGAACATCATATTGAAAAGACACATGTTAACAACACTTTTCAATAGCAGGAACCATGCTGGGGAAGATTGCTGTAGCCTTTCTGGTAATACTGTTCACGGTGTAAGCTAAGGTTCTGTTTTCTCCCATTTTTATGACACTGATAGGTAGATCTTATATTCCTGTTTATACAAGTGTTTTGAATTGTGGGTTTTTGTTTTTTTAGAAGGCAATTTTTGTTAAACAAATCTTTGCTTCAGTTTCCATTTTTAGACCGTCTTACAAAATTGGGAAATCACAATGTTAGAAAAAGAGAAAAGATAAAGTAGTTAAATAAGCTATGATAGATTAACAAAAAGGACAAAAAGGATTTTACTCTGCTAGTCATTGCCAAATATAGGGGGTGGTGTTTATCTCCATTTCAAGTCCATTGAGTCAGCATTGTCTGAAAGCATTTCTGCAGTCATGTGGCCAGCATAATGTCACAGAGCAGTGTTACATTCCCACTGAAGTGGTACCTATTTATCTACTCCCATTTGCATGCTTTCAAACTGCTAGGTTGGCAGGAGCTGGGACAAAAACAGGAGTTCACCCTGTTGTGTGGTTCTTGAGTCTTGAACCTGGGATTCCAGCTGACAAACTCAGTATCGCCCAGTGGTGAAATCCAATTTTTTTTACTACCAGTTCTGTGGGCGTGGCTTGGTGGGCATGGTGTGCTTGGTGGATGTGGCTTGGTGGGCGTGGCAGGGGAAGGATACTGCAAAATCTCCATTCCCACCCTACTCCAGGGGAAGGATACTGCAAAATCCCCATTCCCTCCCCACTCCTGGGGGAAAGATACTGCAAAGTCTCCATTCTGATCCCACTCTGGGACCAGCTAGAGGTGGCATTTGAACTCTGAACTACTCAAAATTTTTGCTACCCATTCTCCGAACTGCTCAAAATTTTCGCTACTGGTTCTCCAGAACTTGTCAGAACCTGCTGGATTTCACCCTGGTATCACCCCATGATAGCTTAAACTATCATGGGGTGATAGTTTTTTTCAATAGCTAAACTCTTACTATACTGTCACCCTAAAGGATAAACCCTTTGAGATTCTAGGGAGTGGCTAACCAAACTCTCTTCCTCTGTCTCCTATCCATCTTTGGGCTGGGCTGCCTCTTGTCTCACACCCCTCCTTGAAATGTGCTCCCTTCATCCTGGGAAACTGATCTCTCATTGAAGTACTTCACACCAGCTCCCTCTCCATGGACATCTTCTCTCACATCTAATGATATTCAAAATTAAAAACAATTCACCTGGATTATCCAAAAAACACAACACAAGTTTTATGATTTTTTTAAACAAATTTCATCTTCTGGGTTAGTTTTTTAAGTTATGGGTTTTTAAATGGGTTTTACTTCCAAATTTTAATTATGGCCAATTTAAATAAGTTTTTTATTAGTATTTTAATTGTATGTATTGTGCATTTTACTTGGCTGTGAACCGCCCTGAGTCCTTCGGGAGAAGGGCGGTATACAAATTTAAATAATAAATAAATAAATAAATAAAATCTTCCATTCTCTCATGCTAAGAATCAATAAACAAATACTCTACCATCCATCCATCCATCCATCCATCCATCCATCCATCCATCCATCCATCCATCCATCCATCCAACTGTGCAGAGCCAAGATCGACCGATCTATCTATCTATCTATCTATCTATCTATCTATCTATCTATCTATCTATCTATCTATCTATCTATCTATCTATCTATCTCATACACACATATATGCATAAAGGCAAAAACAAAATTGGGTTAAAACATGAGTAGATATGATCCAATTTACTATTTCATTTTTATTAGATAGGAAGAATTCCCTAATGGAGGAAAGCTCGCCCTCCGTTTCAAAGAAAATTAAGGATGCAGCATCAGATCTTATTTGAAGTAGAGGAAATGGTATCTAGGGAGAACTTGAGAAAAGGTTTGTAGTGCAGCAGCCCAAGCAAGTGAGCCTGCATACATTATTATCTACTCTGGGTCTTAAATAACTGTAGTTGATGCTACAAACGAATGTAGGGGAGTGTATCAAAGTGGTTGTAGGAGATGGCCAGGCTGAGCCCGAAGGAGGGATAAAACACATCATCAGTCTCAAGTCCCTTTGTGACCACAAGAGATCTAAGTCCAGCCCTCCTTGAATTCCTTTGATTCTCATCAATCAAATTGTTTTGACTGTTAGTAGTTCAGATTCTTGTAGAGTGCTTAAGCATGCAATAAATCTTTATACTGGTTTGAACTGCCTGGATCATCTGATAGTTCTAACACTAGGAGTTCTAACATTCCAACAAAAGGGACAGCTTTCTCCACATTCCTAGGGCTGGTGTATCTTTTTAGTAAACACCTATCTATTGAACTGGAGGGTAGTGTTGTGACCCAGACCCGCTAGGTAGTAATAAACTTAGTCCATGGAAAAACAAACTTTATTCGAACAGCTGGGAATTACTTCATTCCCAGCGTCATTCAACTCAAAGTAAAACAAATGCCTCCCAACACAAATTCCTCAGTTATCTAACAAACTTTAGTCCAATTAGGCAAATTGCCAAAGGCCCTTCCCGGTAAATGTCCAGAAGCCACAAAAACAAAGCAGAAGATGGAACAGAAGATGCAGCTATAACGTTTTCTGGCAAAGCTGAAACGCCGGTGCTGGTCTGTTTTAAGCCTTATGGGAAGGGCCAATCATCTCTTGGCCCTACTCCCAAGTTGTCCTCTCTGCTTGAGCTGCTCTTGCCTTCTGGCAGCTCTTCTCATGCATGCATTAGGAACAGTCTCCTCCTGTTCCTCTGCCTCACTACTATCAGTCTCTGGAGGCTCTGGAGTCCGCACCTCACTTCCCTGGCCTCACCTCAGCCTCATCGCTATCCGACTCCGTTGCCAGCTCCATAGGCTGCTGATGGACCACAACAGGTAGATTGTGCATTTTGGGATCAAAAAGAGAGCAGCAAAGAAAATGTGTACAAGGGGCTTTGTATGTTTATCACATGTGTGCACAAAAAGGTCATGATGCCATTTCCTCTATCTGCTTTGACCCCCTCCCCAAGTCCTGCTACTAGAGTGTGTTCCCACCATTGTATGTTAACATGCATATGACATGCCTTTTAGCATAAAAAACTTTATGATTGGAATGCAAAACAGGAGTGGAGCATTTTAAAATAGCAGTGGATTATTCTGATTAGATCTGCAAGGAACCGGCAGGACTCCAGGGAGATGCTTGGTGTGGTGTTCAGGCAGATAAAACAGCATTTTAATTGCCTCCCGATTGCTTCCTGCAGTGGCACTTCCAAGGGCTTTGCAAGCATACTCAGATGCCACCGTTGAAATTATATAAGGCAAACATTTTAATCTATTCTAGGAATTGTTATAACAGCACCTTTAAAGAACTGATCAAATACATTCGGATCAATGAAATCCATTTAAATTGGGCGCTGTTTGATATTTTGGGGAAAAAATAGATTTTGATCATTGATCTGGAGTGTGTTTCAGAGGGATTTCACTAGAATTAATGCTCCTCATTCTTATCCCACAGCCTGGGAGTCTCCAACCATGTCAGTATTAAAGGAACTCTCTCCATTAATACCTTTTATCCTGTTTATAAATCTTATGCCAGATTATGGATAACCACAATTATTGCCTAGCAGTGTGTGCTTCATTATGAGCCTCTTGGTTTATTTTTGTACTTTTGAATAAGGGAACTTAAGTAGGCTTCTCCCAAGCAAAATCGTTGCTAGTGACATAAGTATATGTAAGTAGAACAATTAGATACAAAGAAAACCTGTGGAAGCAAAAAAGTTTTTTTTCACAAGTGCAGGGAGAGGTCATATGCAGTTTTCCCAAGCTACATCTCACCATTAACTTTAATCACATTCCAGGGTTAAAAAAAATAGGACAGCATATGCTTTTTGACACAGAACACAACTTAGATCATGATCTCACATGTGTGTAATTTATTTGATCTTGGCAGCAGGGCATTTGGGCAGATTTACCCAGCAATTCATGCCCAGTTTCCCTCCTCCTCTTTCATTGCCTTCATCTGCTGATGTATTAATATCAATTTTATTTTATACATACATATACTTGAATACATGTATGTATGTATGTATGTATGTAAGTATGTATATGTATGTATGTATGTATGTATGTATATATATATATATATATATATATATATATATATATATATATATATATATGTAGGTCTTTGGTTATTCGGGTTTTCTCCCACGTAAAATTGGAAGTGTCTTGGCGACGTTTCGACGAAGTCTCATTCGTCATCTTCAGGCTTCAGCTTCGTGCTTCTGGGAGCAATGTGTGATTGCAGCTGTTTCTTCCTTTTTAACTGCTAGTGGGGGTTTGAACTGATTGGCTGGGAGCTTGGCTGTGCTCTGATTGGCTGGGGGTGTGTCCTGTTTGGGTGGGGGCTTGGTTGTGCTCAGATTAGTCTGAGTTGCAGGGGAATTTGAGCTGGTGAGCTGCATTGCTGTTGTTTGGCTTCGTGTTTGTGGTCGTGCTACATCTTCATAGTGGGTGTCTGTCTGCTGTATGTATGGATTGGAGGGGTTTGAAATGGCTAATGTTGCAGCTGCGGTCTGGCTTCTGGTCCTTTGTCAAACACCCGCGAAAACCTCAGAAAACACACACACACACACACACGTGTGTGTGTGTGTGTGTGTGTGTATGTATATATATATATATATATATATATATATATATATATATATATATATATATATATATATATATATATATAGTGTATGTGTGTGTGGGGGGGTTAAAGTTAGAGACTGGGAGTTCTAGTTTTGCTTTAGGCACTGCAGTGGTTGCTTAACAACCATAGCAAAATGGTCATAAAATCAGACACCACTCACCTAACAAGTACCTTTTTAGCAACAGAAATTCTGATTCCAATTGTGGTTGTAACTTGACAGCTACCTGTACATTTTGCTATTGAGGAGCCACCAAGAGGCAGAGGAAAATGCATACACAAGTCATAGGGATTTGGTCTACATAGGGGTTGTAGATTGGATCTGGAGCAACTGAGATGGACTAATACCTTGATTGCTTCTAACTCCTAGATATATTGTCTATAACTCCTAGATATATTGTCTGAGTTTGCATACCTTGCAGACTGAAAAGCTACCTGTTTTAGGTGGAAACCAAAGAAGAAGCCAGCCTGTGCTTTAAAGCACAGTGGAGTGGTATATTGCTATTCCAAGTGCTATTGCTATTGCTTAAATGCAAGTCTGTACACTTTGCTTACTACTCTTATTCATTCCACATTCCAAGTTTTTTTTGCAAAAAGTATTTAATGCTCTGGAATGGCCAAATCAAAGTTCAGCTCTAAAGAAATGTTGTCAGACGAGCTGAAATATGTAGTTCATGTTAGAAAATGAAACTGGATTGATGCAGTTTTCCATGGAGGAATGAGCCAGAATTCCTACAGGTTGTGTGAGCAATGATCAGTCGATCATCAGTTCCAGGAAATATTTGTTTGCATCTAGAGATGGTGCAACCAGTTATTGGATTTGCCAACTTAGATGACTTCTTTGATTAAATGAAACAAACAACAAATGTTGGTGTTTGCTCATACATCAATTATTTTCCAGTGAGACAAATAAAATACAGAGTATTTTTTAGATATTGTCAGTTAAACATTGCCAACTCTCAGGATCTCAGAAGCATGGCTTCTCTGTGGCGGTGCCTGTCCTTTGGATTCACATCTCCCCAAAGATGCGAACAGTCACCACTTTAAAGACATTCAGAAAACCATAAAAACCTGGTTGTTCCTACAGACGATGGGAGAAGGTAATTGTGGAGTCTCTATGCTTTTGGGTTTTTTACTGGTATTAAGTTTTCTGGCCAGTTGTGATTTTTTCTACCTATGTTTTTTTCCCCTCTTTTTTAACTGTAAGTTGCTGGGAGTCATGAAGGAGACACATGGCCTTGAAATTGAAATAAATAAATGCACAAACATCAGTATATTAGAACTCGCAGGAAGTTCTCAAAACTGTTCAGTGGCAAAGAGGAGCAAAACTTTAGAAAATCCAAAAGGAGAGATACATACTTATTCAAATAATGGTTATGTAACATATGACTCTTGTGTGACTTTGATGCTTTATTTGCTCTTTATCACGTAATATGCAATGCGTTTCTGGATGAATGCTTTGACCTCATCTTTCCTACTACATGCTAGGATCCTTTTAAAGGTGTCTCTCTTCCATGCAGTGCAACGTTAATCTGGTGCTAACAGAGAAATGAGCTAGTAGAGTGCAGGGTATCTGATAGGCTTTGATTTTAGTTCAAGAATCCAGAGCTAAGATATCTCACAGCAATTCTCCTTTTCTTCTTAGTTCAGAGAAGGACATAAACATCCTTCTAGGTAGATGTGGGGAACTTTGATTTGATAGCTGCATTTTTTCCTGTGCCTGCCCAGAGTTTCAAGCGATGTGGCTGGTGTTCCAAGGGTGCTTTTTTCAAGAGGCAACTGGACTTGTTTGTTTGTTTGTTTTTGAAAACGTTTTGCTTCTCATCCAAGAAACTTCTCCAGCTCTGACTGGATGGTGGGGAATGGAAGAATTTGTACTCACAAAGAATGCAAATGACAGCTGATCATTTGCATTCTTTTAGTGAGTCCTTAAACCGCCAGGTGGCCTTAATGACTTGCTAAAAGAAGGCTAATGACCAGCTGTCTGCAAGGAGTATAAATCTTTCCATTCCTCACCATCCAGTCAGAGCTGAAGAAACTTCTTGAATGAGAAGTGAAACGTTTTCAAAGAAAAACAAAGTCCAGTTGCCTCTTGAAAAAAAGCACATTTGGGACAACCATGACCTGGATGACTGAGAATCTCCATAGATATGTGGCTGGTGATTTCATGGTCACTTGATGGGGCAAGGTTAAAATATTTAGCTGCTGGTTTGGCCATTTTGGGAATTTTAAGAGGCTAAATAAGGATCTTTTCCCATTTAAATCTTAAGAGTAAACTTACGCCAAATATTGGCGGATAGTGGGTTTCCCCTGCAGGATGCATACATGCAGTTAGAAGCATTTTTATCTTGTTGTTAACTCTGAAAGAGTTATAGGCTTGCAAACAGTCTCTGTCCTTAGGCTAATCATGTAAATTATCCTGTCACAAAAAAAACTGGGGAAGCAGTTGGAAAAGGAAAATAAGGTAGATTTTGCACAAGCCTCCTTATGATGGTGGATAAAGGTGAAGCCCAGATGACAGTGTTAGCCCCAGAGTTATTAGGTTTTTTTCCACTTAGATCAGTCAGTTTTCCCTAAGGAGAAGCAAACGATCATTCAGCAGGCAAATAGAGTCTACAAGCTTCTCCTCACTCATTCTGCTTTCTCTTGTTCCTCACATGGCAGTTGTTTTTATTGCCTTTGTGAAGATGGAAGGACCATTCTGCATGAACGTTGGCACCTGCCCCAATCAGTTTAGAAGATACTTTTTGAAAGGAAGAGAAAGAGAAGACCGTATTATATATGAGCAGGTGTTGTGCCTCGTCCGCCCCCCCTCTCTGCAGCCGGGCCCCTCTCATCTCCTGTTATCTCAGCCAGGGACTGATAGTGCAGACGAACGGCCTGGCATGCCTCCAGCTCCCAGTCCTGGCACCATGCCTGGACAGACCGAGCAAGACGAATGGCCTGGCATGCCTCCAGCCCCCAGTCCTGGCACCATGCCCGGACAGACCGAGCAAATAAACCCCTCCCCCACAGCATGTGAGCATGAGGAGCATGAAGCCAGTCACGAGCTGGAATTGCCGGCAGCTGGAGGGTGGACAGATCCACGCTTCCGGAGAATGGAGAGGCGACGTCAGCAAAAGGAAGGGAGGGGCAGGCCTGGATAAGTGCTGAGTCATGGAGCCACACCCCATGGCCTATATAAAGGATCTGCTTTCTGGCATTGTTTGAGTCAGGCAAAGTCTAATCTGGATTGCTGAAGTCACTCCTTGGACTCCTGCCTGCCCTGAGAACTCTGACAGAACTTTGGCAAAGCTGCAGCGGCTTTGTGGCCACGCTTGATACAGACTTCCCCGACCCGGCCGTCAGAGGAGGAGTGGGACACGACAGCAGGTATAATATAGTGGTTAGGGTTAGACTGGGATGAGAGAGATGCCCACTCATCCAGCAAGTGATTTTGGGCCAGGGGTGAAATGCTCCCGGTTTGGACTGGTCTGTCTGATCCGGATAGCAATCGTGGCAGATGGTTCGGAGAACTGGTAGCAATGTCAGTGCAAGGCTCTGCCCACCCACCCAGTTGTCATTACTTCCTGGTTTTAACCAGGAAATAATGTGTTTTTCCCTCTTCTGCGCATGCGCAGAAAGTTTTGTGCATGCACAGAGGGTACACGCATGCATGTGATGCGTGCGGGGTGCGTGCACTTCCGGACCAGTAAGGAAGGTAAGTAGATTTCACCCCTGCCAATCATTCTTTTTCGATCTGTTCTACTTTGAGGTGGTTGTTGTGGTAGGAAGAAAAATAGTGTAGGCCAGATTGCTTTTTGTTCTTGAAGCAAAGACTAAATTTGAGTAGAAAGGAAAATCAATTGCAAAAATGGACTGCAGTTGTGTAAAAAAAAGTGCAAAGGAGATTCCAAAAGAGATTCGTTTGTACTTGTAAACCATGACATCTCTCAAAGGCGATTATTAAGATTCTGCTGATATCTTCAGAGCAATGAACCAGCCAGAATGTCAAAGGACACCATAAGAACAGTAACACTGTAAATGGTTAATTCTTCTTAACTGGTTAGTTCTGCTCTATTACTGAAAATGCTACAGAAGGGGAAAAAAGAATGGAAGTGAAACAAATATAAGTTTACTGAATGGGCCTGTTCATGCTTATTTCCCTAAGCTCTGGGTTGGGTGGAGACATCATGATGGCAAACTTGGCGGAAGTTCAGTTTCAAGAATTCCAGACACCGCAAGTCTCCCCAATTTTCTTCATTTCCAAATTTTGGACAGAATGAGGATTATGGCTCAAATATCAAATGCCGCAACCTTTGTCACCTCATCCTTCTTCATTTGGACATTTCTTTTACTTCCTTCCCCCCCCCCCCCACAACCTTACAAAGTCAGATACGTTCAATTCTTACACCATTGACCTATGTGCCTCTTGAGGAGCACCAGCCAACATGAAAGGGAGCTGCTATAATTGGAACAATTAATCTTTGGCGTAATCACTGACCTTTCTCTGGCCTTCTGCATGGCAAGACAGAGGCATGTTTTCCACAAGTTTGCAAAGCATGGCTTACTAGTAGTCCATTAAGCTGACTTGGTCCAATGGGTTCTTTCACCTCTGCTTTTGATCTCTTTTCCGTGCTGCTTTGTGGAGACGGTTGAGAATGCTGCAGCGTTCTGTGCAAAATGATCCAGGAAAATGCAAAGCATGCAGTTTTTGAGAGAAGTCAGATTCCTTCTGGATCTACATATCAGGAGTTCTGTTGTACAAGCAGCTGCTTTTAGAGGGAAAGTATCATGAATGTTGCATTCCCCATAAGCTTATCACTGTGGGAGCCAACTGTGTGATCTCAAAGTAATAAGGTGATTCCAAGTGCAAAGACATGACGATTAGATTTTACTTAAAAAAAAAAAAGAATTCTGACTTGTCTGTTTTAGAATCCTTAAATATGGCTAGCCTACCCCCCCACCAGAGGTGGCTTTCAGCAGGTTCTGACCAGTTCTGGAGAACTGGTAGCGGAAATTTTGAGTGGTTTGGAAAACTGGTAGTAAAAATTCTGACTGGCCCTGCCGCCATCTATTCTCTGCCTCCCAAGTCCCAGTTGATTGGGAGGGAATGGAGATTTTATAATAACCTTTCCCTGGAGTGGGGTGGGAATGGAGATTTTACAGTATCCTTCCCCTGCCATGCCCACCAAGCCATGTCACGCCCACCAAGCCATGTCAAGCCCACCAAGCCACACCCACAGAACCAGTAGTAAAAAAATTTGAAACCCACCACTTCCCCCCACCCCACCCCATGCTTTACTGGGAAATTGATGATCTCATCAAACAGCGTTCCTGAATTCAGGAGCTCCTGTTCCTGAGGGAATTACTGAATATCCAGCTTTTCACAAGAAGAATACAGTTGAGGATCTAAATCAGGTGTATTTTACCTGAAGAATATGCATCCACCACTGAGTTATGGTCCTGAAGCTGCATTAAATCAAATAATTGATCCATATTTTTATATATCCCATGGCATGGTTCTCAGACAGAAGTTCTTCCAAATCTACTTCCAAATCTAAGCTCTAACCATGTCTTTACATGTTTGGTCATTCACATTGACTCATACCCACTAAAGGAACACAGCACAGGACCAAGTGTACTTAATAGCATACCAAGGAATTTGAAAATTATCAACTTGGCTTACTTCATAGAACAGGTAATGTTAAATCTCCCAACATTAAAAGTGAATTAATTGGTGTGGATTAGCCTTCCCAAACTGATTTTATTCAGATGTGCTACATCCAACACATCTGGACAGCAGCAGGTTGAGGAATGTTGCTGTATAGATCCGTGCTTTCTGAATTCAGTTGCATATACATAAGTCTTCCTTAAAATGATGCTACCCAAATGTGTTGGACAAACTTCCTTAATTATGGAAGTTGCTGTCCAACACATCTGGATAGCACCAGTTAGAGGAAGTGCTGATTTAGAGGAATCAGATCCCACTGGTTGCTGTCATACTTGGACATAGTACAATCAAACCACATTTATTCTTTTTGGTTTTTTTAAAAAAATATCCTTTAAACAATTGCAGTAACTGCAATCCTTTAATAATTTGGCTGGGTCAATAACCCAGCTTTTTTAAAATAATGCTTGCATTGTATTTCCTAATGGATAAATTGACATTCATGTATGTATGAAAACTGATGAATTCATTTTGGGAAGCTTTGTCCTCCAACTTGTGTCTTGATTAAATTATAATATGCAGAAATGGGATTGACTATATTAGGGGTGTCAAACTCAAGGCCTGGGGGCTGGATCTGGCCCACGGGGATGCCCTGGAAACAGCAAAGGACCAGCCCGCAGTGCCTCTGCCAGTGAAAATGGCGCTTTTGGGGGGCGCACATGGCTCTCCCAAGCTCTGTTTTACTGGCAGAGGGTTGCAGGAGGTTGTCACAGCCGAAAACAAAGCTTGCAAGGACCAAGTGCGGCTCTCCCAAGCTCCGTTTTCATTGACAGAGGGTTTCAGGAGGCAATTGTAACTGAAAATGGAGCTCGGGAGCTTGTTTTCACTGGCAGAGCGCTTGGGCCACCACAGGTGCCCTCGACATGATTGATGTCAATCTGGCCACACCCACCTTGCCCCCCCCCCCGAGGTCAAACACAAGCCTGATGCAGCCCTCAATGAAATTGTGTTTGACGCCCATGGACTATATCTAAGGGTCATTATTGAGCAAGAAACAATCATTTCAGAATTTGATCAGGTGTACCTATCTGATCAGGTTATTTTTTTTCTTAAGAATAGCAATATGTGAAATGTATGTGATGTAGCTTCATTTTCATATCTATGAAAGTCTTAGGAAGAATGACATTGAATTAATTAGCAATATCTATGTAAGGTTGCACTCGTGTAGAATGTTCAAAAAATGAGAGCAGGGTGAACTTGAACACTGAAGATATTTAAGTAATTAATAATAGACACCTTGCCTTTGAAGACATGCTGATGATTGGAACGATGACATGCACGCATCAAACCACAAACAGCTCAGGATGTAGTTTTATTTATCCTGTCACTTGGCATTAAGTCTCCCAAGAAGTTATAAATTGAATCAGAAGCAACAACGCATGGCAGATTTGTTAACTGGGAGAGCAGCATTGATCAGCAAGAATGCCTTCAGTGGCAGTGTTCATACATTATGCTAAGCCATTATTTGTTTAAAAAGCTGGAGCCAGACAGGGTCGGTTGGTTTCTTTATTTCTTGACAAATATTCTAACCTATCCTTCTAATTCAGATGCATTACTCAGGGTCTAAACATTGTCTCAACTATAGCTTGCTTAATGAAGTGATCAGTAAATCACAGTCCACATGGTCATAATCCATGGTTTACAAGCCACAGTCATACAATCAGCATGCTAATCAAACAAACATATTAGCACAAAGGAGTAAGTAGTCTTGCAGATATTTGAAAAAATATAGATGAGTACTTTGTCCAGTCTATATCTTGCTTTCTTCTTTTAAGCTGCTCTTGGTTTGCCTTTTTCAAAAAAAACCAACAACACTCAAGAGTAAGGCTAGACTTCGAAACAGACCGAGAGTAAACCAAAAAACCCAGGAAGAAGTTGTGTGTTGATGTCCACACATCAAATAAGCCGCAGTTTAATTATAAATTATACAGTTTAATAATTAAAAGAGTTTAATTATTAATTATAAATATGTAGTACATAGTGTAACTAGTAATTAAATTAGTATTATTGAATTAGTAACTAAATAGTACTAAGTAGTCATTAGTATCCCAGTATGGTATATGGTAAAATTTTTATACCGATTTAACAGGATGATTTTAGATCAGCTCCTATATCTATGGTATCCATTGGATTGCTGCTGTGGGCTAAAAAAAGGGGGGGGAGATTAATTCACATAAATCATATTGTGTCCTCAGAAACAAAGTGGGATATATTTGTAGTAAATAAATAATTAGGAAAAAAAAGTTGGTGGTTTCAAATCAATCATCCATGCACGGGAAATGTCAGAAAAATCAAGGTACAAGTTGATTACAATTCCCAATTGACCTTTTTAACTCAACCTCTTCTGAACATCTCTGTTTGATGTTTCATTCCATTTCATTTAAAAAAAATATGTTTTAGTGACTCACTGACCAATTATATAATCAGCAAATTACATTATGGCTTAGTATACACTTGGTTCACTATATATATATATATATATATATATATATATATATATATATATATATATATATATATATTTGTTTTCTGAGGTTTTCACGGGTGTGTGTATATAGGTCTTTGGTTGTTCGGGTTTTCTCCCGTGTAAAATTGGAAGTGTCTTGGCGACGTTTCTGAAGTCTCATTCGTCATCTTCAGGCTTCAACCGTGCTTCTGGGAGCAATGTGTGATCGCAGCTGTTTCTTCCTTTTAACTGCTAGTGGGGGTTTGAACTGATTGGGTGGGAGCTTGGCTGTGCTCTGATTAATGGGGGGTTTTCTGTGCTCTGATTGGATGGGGGGGTGTCCTGTGTTGGTGGGGGCTTGGTTGTGCTCAGTCTAGTCTGTGCTGCAGGGGGATTTGAGCTGATGAGCTGCATAGCTGTTGTTTGGCTTTGTGGTCGTGCTACATCTTCATAGTGGGTGTCAGTCTGCTGCATGAATGGATTGGAGGGGTTTGAAATGGCTAATGTTGCAGCTGCAGTCTGGCTTCTGGTCCTTGGTCGTGCTTCATGATCAGTGTGGGTTTGGGTCTGCTTTCTGGGTGGATGTGCGGTGGTGACATCCTGTGTGGACCTTGTGAGTGTGGGTCTGGTGTCATTCCTCATGTTAGGGACTCGTTTGTCAATAAGGGTGGGTTTCCAAATGGCTGGTAGGCGGGAGGTGTCATCTCGTTTGTTCATGCTGTGTGGGCGTTTTTCTATCTCAATGGCTTCTCTGATTATTCTGTTGTTAAAGTGTTCAGTTTTGGCGATAGTTCTGGTCTTTTTAAAGTCAATATCATGTCCTGTGACTTTAAAGTGTTGGACCAGGGAAGAAGTTGGTTCCTCTTTTTTGACTGAGTTCTTGTGTTCTTCAATGCGTGCACTTATTCTTCTGTTGGTTTGTCCAATGTATGTGGTGGGGCAGGCGGTGCATGGGATTTCATATACTCCTTGATTTTCTAACTCAATTTTGTCTTTGGGGTTTCTTAGGATGGTGGATATTTTTCTGTTTGTGCAGAATGCTGTCTTGATGTGTTTCTGGAGGATCTTGCTGATTCTGTCTGTGGTGCCTTTTATATATGGGAGGAGGGCTGTGCCGTTTTCTTGTTCTCTGTCTCGGATTTTAGTGGGGGGTTCTTTTTGGTTTAGTTTGGTAATCTTATTTGTTTGGAATCCATTGGATGTTAGTACGTTAGTGAGAGTGTCTAGTTCGGGTTTTAGGTGTTGTTCATCAGCTAAGCATTTTGTTCTGGAGATGAGTGTCTTGGCTACGGAGTTGATCTGTTCGCAGCTGTTTCTTCCTTTTAACTGCTAGTGGGGGTTTGAACTGATTGGGTGGGAGCTTGGCTGTGCTCTGATTGGATGGGGGTTTTTCTGTGCTCTGATTGGATGGGGGTGTGTCCTGTGTTGGTGGGGGCTTGGTTGTGCTCAGTCTAGTCTGTGCTGCAGGGGGATTTGAGCCCCTCAAACCCCTCCAATCCATTCATGCAGCAGACTGACACCCACTATGAAGATGTAGCACGACCACAAAGCCAAACAACAGCTATGCAGCTCATCAGCTCAAATCCCCTGCAGCACAGACTAGACTGAGCACAACCAAGCCCCCACCAACACAGGACACACCCCATCCAATCAGAGCACAGAAAACCCCATCCAATCAGAGCACAGCCAAGCTCCCACCCAATCAGTTCAAACCCCACTAGCAGTTAAAAGGAAGAAACAGCTGCGATCACACATTGCTCCCAGAAGCCTGGCTGAAGCCTGAAAATGACGAATGAGACTTCGAACGTCACCAAGACACTTCCAGTTTTACACGGGAGAAAACCCGAACAACCAAAGACCTATATATATATATCTATATATATATCTATATATATATCTATATATATCTATATATATATCTATATATATATCTATCTATATATATATATATCTGTAATCCCTTGCATCGTGGTGGAGTCGGGGCAACTGAATGGAGCTCAGTGTTTACTGGCCGGATGTTCTTCCTGTTGCCAATGCAAAGTTCGCAGCAGATATATTCTCATTATGCCCAGACAGAGAAATATCTGCCACTACCTAGGATCGAACTCACAGTCTCCTGAGTGTGAGGCAAGAGCTCTACCTGTAGGCTACAGCACCACTCTCTTGGTTCACTATATGCATACTGTAAATTCGTATGTATGTATGTATGTATATATGTATGTACGTATGTATGTATTTATTTATTAGGCTGCCCATCTTACCTCAAGGTAACTCTAGATTTGCTTTTCTTTTTAGGGCCCCTCTCTTTGGTAGAGGAAAATACACAGTAACTTCCTGTGATAGAATGGCAACCCTATCAAGCTATAAAATAGGGGCTCTTCAATGGCATAGCTCATGTTTTATATTCAAAGACCCCAATTCTTTCTTGACATTTCCAAAATGCACCATCGTCATTTAGAATATAGGTAGTTGTCACTTAATGACCCTAACTGGGACTGAAATATTCATCTCTAAAGTGAAGCGGTCATTAGGCAAAACATCACATGATTGCACTGTTTAGCAATAATAGTACTGGTCATTAGACAAGGACTTGACACTTCTTCTGCCCTGCCATATTCACTTCCGCTTCAATATCCCCCCGCCCCCGCCTGACATTGGACAAATGAGATAAGAAAGCATTTGTGTGAACTGAAGCATTCTCATATGTCTAGTCTAATGAAGAGAAGGACTGGGGTGACATGATAGCAGTCTTCCAATATTTGAAGAGCTGCCAAAAGGAAGAGGAAGTCAGCCTATTCCACAAAGCACCTGGAGGCAGAACAAGCAGCAATGGATGGGAAGTAATTAAGGAGAAGCCAACTTAGAATTAAGGAGAAATTTCCTGACAGTGAGTACAATTAATCAGTGGAACAACTTGCCTGCAGAAATTGTGGGCATTCTAATACTGAAGGTTTTTAAGAAGATATTGGATAGCCATTTGTTTGGAATGGTATATGGTCTTCTGCTTTGGCAGAGGGGTGGACTGGAATATCTCCAAGGTACCTTCCAAGTCCAACTCTGCTATTCCATTAGATTTTTACCAAAGTTACTTACCTAAATTGCAATTAAAGTGTAGAAAACATCCAGGCTGAGCCTAAGGGAGGGATCAAACACAG
Source organism: Ahaetulla prasina (assembly GCF_028640845.1). NCBI lineage: Eukaryota > Metazoa > Chordata > Lepidosauria > Squamata > Colubridae > Ahaetulla > Ahaetulla prasina. The sequence goes on along the minus strand of NC_080540.1, from coordinate 37,437,722 downwards.
TCATGAGTCCCTTCATGCCCACAAGAGATGTAAGTCTAGCCCACCTTGAATTCCTTCCTATTCTTAACTCCCGCTAATTTCCCTTGAACGTTAGTAGTTCAGATTTATGTAGAGAGTTTACCTTTGTACTCATTTGAACTGCACTGAGCTCCTGATTTCCCTGGTACATGACATAACAGATGGAAGGGAGCAGAATATCTCTGTCAGAAGTGTTCAAGGCTATAGTGTCCATCCTCTTAAAGTCTCACCATTTGTTGATTATAGCTTGGTATAACTACACACATATAAAACAAAAATAACATTCAGATGTTATGTAAACGCACCTTCTAGTCTTTAATACATCCAGCTAAGGATGTTTTATCTTCAAAACCAGTGTGCTATATGACAGCAGATGCGAAAAAACACTTGCACTACCACTGAAACAATTTCTTCATCCTGTTCCCACCACAAAAACAATGATTATCTAGAACAGTTATGTAAGAGATATTTTGCTCTTCAGAACTTAGTATATTCACCAAACTTTCCATAGACTGAATAAACTTAGTCCTGTTTAAAGTGCCCTTTCATTTTAAGAATATAAGCATTGCTTTTTTTTTTTTATGAGAAACCAGCAGCTTTTTACCTCCAAATAGAAAATCAAATTCAACAGCTTTCGTTTGGCCATGAAGATGGAAGATACCGTATATACTCGAATATAAGCCGATCCGAGTATAAGCCGAGGTCCCCAATTTTACCCCAAAAACTGGGGTAAACTGGGGACTCGAGGATAAGCAGTGGAAATGAGGCACCTACGGTTGAAACCCTCCTCCCTCAGCTGAGAAGGCTGGCGGCTCCCCGCCCCGCCTGACATTGGACAAATGAGATAAGAAAGCATTTGTGTGAACTGAAGCATTCTCATATGTCTAGTCTAATGAAGAGAAGGACTGGGGTGACATGATAGCAGTCTTCCAATATTTGAAGAGCTGCCAAAAGGAAGAGGAAGTCAGCCTATTCCACAAAGCACCTGGAGGCAGAACAAGCAGCAATGGATGGGAAGTAATTAAGGAGAAGCCAACTTAGAATTAAGGAGAAATTTCCTGACAGTGAGTACAATTAATCAGTGGAACAACTTGCCTGCAGAAATTGTGGGCATTCTAATACTGAAGGTTTTTAAGAAGATATTGGATAGCCATTTGTTTGGAATGGTATATGGTCTTCTGCTTTGGCAGAGGGGTGGACTGGAATATCTCCAAGGTACCTTCCAAGTCCAACTCTGCTATTCCATTAGATTTTTACCAAAGTTACTTACCTAAATTGCAATTAAAGTGTAGAAAAAATCCAGGCTGAGCCTAAGGGAGGGATCAAACACAGTCATGAGTCCCTTCATGCCCACAAGAGATGTAAGTCTAGCCCACCTTGAATTCCTTCCTATTCTTAACTCCCGCTAATTTCCCTTGAACGTTAGTAGTTCAGATTTATGTAGAGAGTTTACCTTTGTACTCATTTGAATTGCACTGAGCTCCTGATTTCCCTGGTACATGACATAACAGATGGAAGGGAGCAGAATATCTCTGTCAGAAGTGTTCAAGGCTATAGTGTCCATCCTCTTAAAGTCTCACCATTTGTTGATTATAGCTTGGTATAACTACACACATATAAAACAAAAATAACATTCAGATGTTATGTAAACGCACCTTCTAGTCTTTAATACATCCAGCTAAGGATGTTTTATCTTCAAAACCAGTGTGCTATATGACAGCAGATGCGAAAAAACACTTGCACTACCACTGAAACAATTTCTTCATCCTGTTCCCACCACAAAAACAATGATTATCTAGAACAGTTATGTAAGAGATATTTTGCTCTTCAGAACTTAGTATATTCACCAAACTTTCCATAGACTGAATAAACTTAGTCCTGTTTAAAGTGCCCTTTCATTTTAAGAATATAAGCATTGCTTTTTTTTTTTTTATGAGAAACCCAGCAGCTTTTTACCTCCAAATAGAAAATCAAATTCAACAGCTTTCGTTTGGCCATGAAGATGGAAGATAATTTCTCATTGTCCCTGTGGGAAGGCAGTGGGAAGCCATATCCTCATCAGCCAATTCAGTTTGGCTCCAAAATATTTTTTTTCTCTGTCATGGTGGCATGGCAGCATGCAATCACTTCCTGAGGGGTCTCCCATAGAGGAAAGTATTTTCAGTATTTTAAAAATGTTTACATATAATGCTAGCAGAGTAAGAACGTGTAGCATGAAACCCATGACTGACATTGGATTACTCGGATAAGGAAATATGAGGAAGCTAAAGCTTTTTCATATATTTTTTTTTACAAAGCAAAGATTTTTGATTCTGAGCTTGGGGGTTAAGTGTATAATGAAGTTACATTTCAGCATGCAAGATTTTTAGCAGTATGCTTAGAAAGATGTGCTACTGTTTATATTCACATCAGAGGTGGGTTTCAGCAGGTTCTGACCAGTTCTGGAGAACTGGTAGCAGAATTTTAAATAGTTTGGAGAACCGATAGTAAAAATTCTGACTGACCCTGCCCCCATCTATTCTCTGCCTCCCGAGTCCCAGCTGATCAGGAGAAAATGGGGATTTTGCAGTCTCCTTCCCCTGGAGTGGGGTGGGAATGGAGATTTTACAATATCCTTACCATGCCACACCCACCATGCCACGCCCACCATGCCATGCCACCCCACCAAGCCACACCCATAGAACTGGTAGTAAAAAAAAATTGAAACCCACCACTGATTCACATCATATGTTCTTAAGGACTCTAAGGGGCGTGCATAAGAGCACAAACGTGCCTACCGTTCCTGTCCTATTGTTTCTTTCCCTATATATATATATATATATGCTTATACCTCCTTGTTTCTCCTCATATGTTTGTTTATATATTATATAATCTTTTGTGTTATGCTTGTCTATATTGTTATGACAAAATTAAATAAATAAATAAAATAAATAATTATTTTTAATTGTGATGTGTTTCTTCCTGACTTAAAGCCCCATTAAAAATGTAATAACAATGTGAATAATACCTCTTCCTTAGTATTATAAGGTCAACAGCATGTATGTGTGAATTTCATGGGCTGTGATATGAAACAACCTGATGAATATTAGGCCTCTCACAGTCATGATGAATTCTGTTTAATTATAGTTTATTAAATATAATGCACCAGGCTGTTATGCTAAACCATAAACTTGTCATTTGCCGATCGGAGCTCAGTTCAAACACACTCTAAGCCAACATCAAAGAAATAATACTGTTTACCATATTATCTGCACTATGGATTCCAATGTTTGCCCGTCTTTTTGAATACAGATGATGTTGACTAGGAATCCCAAATATTTGCCACAATTTTGAATTGTAGGATGATGCAGTGACGAGCAACGATTTGAAAATTAATGTATCAAAACCACAATAGTTATGTTTGACAGGGGAAATTATACATGTTATGCAAGTTATACAAAAAGAAACAAGAGCCAGTATGGAGCAGTGGTTAAGGCCTCAGACTAGAAATCAGCAGACTGTGGTTTTAGTCCTTACTTGGACACAAGCCAGCTGATGGCTATGAGGCCAGTAACTTTCTCTCAGCCCTAGGAAGAACGCAATAGCAAATAACTTCGGAATAACCAAATAACCAAGAAAACTGCAAGGGTTTATCCAGCTAGTCTTCAAGAATCAAACATGATCGAACAGAAGGAAAAAAATACATAAATAGGATAAAAACCTAAAGCAAGGAAATGAATTTGTACGGTTTTGTGTACCTTGTATATTTTGACAGAATGTTAACTTAAGATGGGGAAATAGATGGAGAAGTGTTAAGATATGCAAATGCTGGTGGAGGATAGCAGGTAATATGTTTATTTGAGAATGAATATTTTTAAGTAAATGTTTTATTCTCAAATATTAAAATTCTTAAATGTTTCTAATATTTCTAATTTTTAGAAAATATATTTCTCAATTACTGTATGCAAGACCATGCTTCTGCCTACATTGTTATATGGAAGTGAGAGTTGGATATATTAGGATAAACATAAATAACAGTTGAATGTGATGGGCTATTTACAGATTAGTATTGATTTTATATAGCAATAGCACTTAGACTTACATATCGCTTCACAGTGCTTTACAGCACCCTCTAAACAGTTTACAGAGTCAGCATATTGCCACCAACAATCTGAGTCCTCATTTTACCAACCTCAGAAGGATGGAAAGCTGACCATTCATAACCATATAGTTTTGAATATAGCTTTAAAGAACTGTTTTGAAAAAGGCACAACAGAAAATCCTAATTATGAATGCACCTTTTGTTATTTTTCTTTGACCATTTGTATATCACAATGTCTTATCTTTTAGTTTCCTGTTAAAATGCACCCTTTTATAGAGTCGTGTATAGCATGAGCTGGTAACTTGCCCTGATCCCTTTGTTTAATATCGGTTTAGTGGATCAGAGACCCATATTTTTCCTTTATTATTAAACATTGGGATTTCATAACTGCTGGGAATTCTAAAAATGTGACTGTGCAAATATGAAGGTATACTAGGAGATTAGCCATGTGGATTTTCAAAATATAACAGCTGTTCCATTTGAGAAGCACTCTTTTTCCTACGAGGCTGTTGAAATGGCAGCGTTCGAATCATATCCCATGGCAAAAGCTTAATCCTACAAGGATATTAATATAAATTCTCTTCCGTGTGTGACTCACCTCTCGCTTCGTATATACTTTTCTGTCTGTCCACTTTTTATACCCAACATAGATCTAGCCGAGTGAGTGCAATTCTGTTTGGAACCTATTCCCAATTAAAGGACATTTGTGGCTCCTTTCTGCTAACACTGGTCTTGAAGTGGTGTTAAGTGCTAGTTTGTAGTTCTGATGCAACCTGCTGTAGCAGTTTCTTAGCTACATGCTATACTTGGTTCCAGCTGCTCTTTTGTCATCTCAGAAAAGTTTCAGTGGGCGCTCAAGTGGGAAGAAAAACAGATACCGGTAGAATGGATAAATGCCAAGATTCAAGTTTTCTAACGAAGTTGAACTTTGGGGCTGGAGGAATAGTATACAGGGATCCAACCTGTCAGCATGAGAAGAACCTTACAATTCTCCAGATGTTGTTGAATTCTAATGATGTTCTAAGCTGAAGGAGGGATAATAGAAGCTACAATTGAACGACATGTGGGGCCCCATGATTGCTCATTCCATTTATAGTCTGAAAGCCCAAAGGAGCAACTAGGTGCATATAGAAATCAGCTAGATGAGGAATAGCCCACTTCCAGCCATATGGCAGTTCCCATGAAGTCATGGAAATTTGACAGCATCTGATCCCAACAATTAATGTCTTGTGTGAAAGAGGTTCAGAGGAACATCTGGGAAAGAGCAAACTCCAGACCAACATCTAAAGCCTCAGATTCGTATCGCCAATCATTCTGATAGCTTGGTGGGCATGATTTTTTGGGATAGTTCTCTCTTCTTTCTTTCTAATCTTCCTCATAGGCTGTTTTGGTGCTCATACAAGCAGGATTGGTTAGGAAAATGCATACTTCATGTGCTTCCTGAGTTTTGGGGAGCTGTGGCTATTATTAGTCTTGGATTTCATTTCACGCTGTGGATGTTAACCAGTTTATCATTGGAATCAAATATGCTCTTCCTCTCTCGGCAACCGTGTTTATAGTTAAGGAACTTTGGCTGTATGTGTGCCTTCAACACATATTGAAGTAGAATGGTTTCACTGTACTGCTCAAACATAAAAACTTAATTCAAAACATGTATATTTTTGTATGAAGGCAAATCCAAATTCAAGTATCCTGCTTTCACTTGAAAAACGGATTGTCAAAGATGTTACTGGCATAGCACTTATGCTACATGAATGTTTATAGGACGGCTAATGTTTCTTAGGGAGATTAAGTGTGACTTGTCATCAGGCTATTTCCTCTGTAAGGAGTAACATGCTCATATTTTAAAGCCAGGGCACAAAGCTGCTGATATGTTAAGCCCTCTCTCTCCCCTTTGCATATTTCTGATTGGAGACTCCAGCGATTAGTTTCAGCTCCCCTCCCTTTCTCGGTTTGGGAAAGAAAATTCTTCTTTTCCTACATACAACATGGAATCAGATTCATTAAATAGCAGGTTCGGTTACTGAGTGTCTAGACTGTTGCTGGTTTTGGCTTTCGGCTGGAGAATATCATTAACTCTCGTTACCAGCAAATGTTTTCCAAAATAGGCTGGGCATGGCCAAGTTGCACAGTAAAACTCGGAGGAACAAATTTGGCATTTCAAGATTTCATCAACAGCATGATCCTTGTGCCGGCCTTATACTAATGACTATTTTCTTCACATCATTATTTTTTTGAGCTTGCATTTGGAGTGACGGACTCAAGGCTGCACTTTAAAAAAGTAGATGAATACAAACTTAAAATGGATTAGAGGTAGTCCTCAATGTACGACCAATTATGGTTGTGAATTATGAGTCATTAAGCAGTTCATCATGTGACCATACCCAGTTTTATGACTTTTTTGTGATGGTCATGAAGTGAATGTCGCGGTTGTAAAATGGACACCATAGTCGCTAAGCAGACCCATTGCTTGCTGTGTAACTTTTTTTTTTTTTTTGCTGGAAATGGAAAGTGTACATGAAGCAAATATGGACTGGTTGCTGAGTGCCCAAAATGCAGTCACATTATGGGGGTAGTGCAGCCATCAGAATTTGAAATCTGAGTTGTAGGTATCTGTTGTAACTTCAAATAGTAACTAAATTACTCTAAGGTAGGGTTGTCAAATTCAAGGCCTGCGGGCTGGATCCGGCCCACAGGGTCCTTAGATCTGGCCCACGGGTCTGCCCTGGAAACAGGGAAGGACTGGCCCATGGGGCCTCTGCCAGCAAAAATGGCGCTGGGAAGGACCGCATGCAGCCCTCCCAAGCTCAATTTTTTCTTGGCAGAGCACTCTTGGAGTCCCTTGCAAGCACCAACCCAAGTGATGTTGAGCTGGCCACACCCACCCTGGCCATGGCCAGATGGCCACCCCACCCCCAGGGCCAAACAGAACCCTGATGTGGTCATCAATGAAATTGAGTTTGATACCCCTGCTCTAAGGCAAGACTACCTGGAATTCACTTTAAAATTTAATTTCAATTTTTTCTATTGTATGTCCTTCCTGCCATAGGACATTCGGTCTTAACAGGCTCACTGCTAGCATATAGAATACCCTTCTTCAGAATTCCCTTTTGCGCCCTCCACCAAAATACGTTTTTTAATATTCAAAATTTATTACATGTAGTTGTGCAAAGGCCTGTGGGTCTAGAGTCCAACACGGGTCTCTGTCAGGTGCGAAGAAACGGGGTCACATGTAATTTCCAATTCAAAAGATTTATTGCTCAAGCCTATACACATGAATCTAGTCAATTAATGGTCAGCATTAAATTGGAGCTAGATAAGAGTTAATTCAAGAGTAGCTGGACTTGGAGCTTTTGTGGGTATGTAACAATTCTAGGCTGAGTCCTCTCTTGACTCCCACCCCCCAGGTTCTTTCTGCTCTTCTGGTCTCATTGGCCAAATGTACATGCACGAAGTGAACAAGCTTGTGTGATTGATATTGTATCCCCTCTTTTTGTTACTTTGAACATATGGCTCCTTTTTTTGGTGCACGGTTTGCATACCAAATTGCAACAGTCTTGTGCCTTAAGTTACTTTGACCACTTCGATACAGCTGATATGATTGCTCTTGTGTAGATAAAAGTTTTGCAGTTCGCTGCACTTAAATTTTTATTTCAGGAATTTTTAGAGGGCCTTTGGCAGGCCAAAAAGAAGGCAGGAGGGATATGCTGACCTGAGATAAAAGGATAATTAGAACTGCAGAAAAAATAATTGCTACCAACCTGCCTTCCATTGAGGACCTGTATACTGCAAGAATCAAGAAGAGGGCCGTGAAAATATTTACAGATCCCTCACATCCAGGACATAAATTGTTTCAACTCCTACCCTCAAAACGATGCTACAGAGCACTGCACACCAGAACAACTAGACACAAGAACAGTTTTTTCCCGAAGGCCATCACTCTGCTAAACAAATAATTCCCTCAACACTGTCAGACTATTTACTAAATCTGCACTACTATTAATCTTCTCATCGTTCCCATCACCAATCTCTTTCCACTTATGACTGTATGACTGTAACTTTGTTGCTGATAATCCTTATGATTTATATTGATATATTGACCATCATTTGTGTTGTAAATGTTGTACCTTGATGAAGGTATCTTTTTTTTATGTACAAATTCCCTGTATGTCCAATCACACTTGGCCAATAAAAAATTCTATTCTATTCTATTCTATTCTATTCTATTCTATTCTATTCTATTCTATTCTATTCTATTCTATTCCTTTCCATCCATTACAGAATTCATTGTTGCAGGTTTAATATTAAATTTTGGTATAAGTGAATTTTCAGCTTCATGAGTCTGGCTAGTTCCTATGAAAATTTACCATGTTTTCTTAGTTTATGTTACCTCCATCCCACCCCTGCCCTGCTTTATTTATTTTTTGCTTTTACTACAATTCTGAGCTTTCTCCCATTTCCCAAAACACATTAATTCTAATCCCCCCTCCTCTCAAGTAATGGATGGAGTCCTTCCGTGTTACAGGACTTGTATGCCTCATCGGTAGATATTAAGAATGCAGGTCTAAAAATAGCTGCACAAAATGGGCAATTGCTTTTGAAAGTTTACATTGACAGATTGACATACCTGCTCAGCAAAACAACTTTAGTTGTTTAATGACAAATGGGGCCGCCTTTTAGCAGCAGGTATCCTGGTTAACTAAGTAATCAAGTCAGCTTTGTCCTTTTGGCTAACCAGTTGCTTGGGGAAAAATAATTGCTACCAACCTGCCTTCCATTGAGGACCTGTATACTGCAAGAATCAAGAAGAGGGCCGTGAAAATATTTACAGATCCCTCACATCCAGGACATAAATTGTTTCAACTCCTACCCTCAAAACGATGCTACAGAGCACTGCACACCAGAACAACTAGACACAAGAACAGTTTTTTCCCGAAGGCCATCACTCTGCTAAACAAATAATTCCCTCAACACTGTCAGACTATTTACTAAATCTGCACTACTATTAATCTTCTCATCGTTCCCATCACCAATCTCTTTCCACTTATGACTGTATGACTGTAACTTTGTTGCTGATAATCCTTATGATTTATATTGATATATTGACCATCATTTGTGTTGTAAATGTTGTACCTTGATGAAGGTATCTTTTTTTTATGTACAAATTCCCTGTATGTCCAATCACACTTGGCCAATAAAAAATTCTATTCTATTCTATTCTATTCTATTCTATTCTATTCTATTCTATTCTATTCTATTCTATTCTATTCTATTCTATTCCTTTCCATCCATTACAGAATTCATTGTTGCAGGTTTAATATTAAATTTTGGTATAAGTGAATTTTCAGCTTCATGGAGTCTGGCTAGTTCCTATGAAAATTTACCATGTTTTCTTAGTTTATGTTACCTCCATCCCACCCCTGCCCTGCTTTATTTATTTTTTGCTTTTACTACAATTCTGAGCTTTCTCCCATTTCCCAAAACACATTAATTCTAATCCCCCCTCCTCTCAAGTAATGGATGGAGTCCTTCCGTGTTACAGGACTTGTATGCCTCATCGGTAGATATTAAGAATGCAGGTCTAAAAATAGCTGCACAAAATGGGCAATTGCTTTTGAAAGTTTACATTGACAGATTGACATACCTGCTCAGCAAAACAACTTTAGTTGTTTAATGACAAATGGGGCCGCCTTTTAGCAGCAGGTATCCTGGTTAACTAAGTAATCAAGTCAGCTTTGTCCTTTTGGCTAACCAGTTGCTTGGGGGGGGAAAAATAATTGAGATGTTAACAGGCATTCCTCAACTTACAATCATTCATTTAATGACCGTTCAAAGTTACGATGACATTGAAGAAAGTGACTTATGACTGATTCTCACATTTACAACCATCACAGTATCCCTATGGTGATGTGATAAAAAAAATTCAGGTGCTCGGCAACAGGCAAGAATTGGTGAAAGTTGCAACATCTGTGTGTGTGTGTGTGTGTGTGTATGTGATTTGTAACCTTCGCAGGAGGACTTCCAACAGGCAAAGCCAGTTGAGGAAACTGGATTCGCTTACCAACCACAGCAAAAAAAAAGGTTGTTCAATTGGCACAACACATCATTTAGCAACAGAAGTTCTGGCCTCAGTTGTGATCATAAGCCAAGGATTACTAGCACTTTTATCTCACATTCATTCCCTAAATCAGGGATGTCAAACTCAATTTCATTGAGGGCCGCATCAGGGTTGTGTTTGACCTCGGGGCATTGTGTTGGGTGTGGCCAGTATGGGTATGGCCAGGGAAGGTGTGGCCAGATTGACGTCACTCATGTAAGGGATGCCTGTGGTGGTCTGAGTGGTCTGGTCTGCCAGCGAAAATGGACTCCCAATCTCTGTTTCTGGCTGGGGCAGCCTCCTGCAACCTTCTGCCAGTGAAAATGGAGCTCATGCAGCCCTCCCAAGCTCTGTTTTTGCTGGCGTAGGGTTGCAGGAGACCGTCCCAGCCAAAAATGGAGATTGAGGGCCCATTTTCACGGGGCACCACTGGCTGATCCTTCGCTGTTTGCAGGGCAGCCCCGCAGGCCAGATCTAAGCACCCTGGGGTCGGATGTGGCCCACAGGCATTGAGTTTGACACAGATGCCCTAAACAAAAGCGATACTTATCTTTTTGCCTTGCCTTTTGTGGCTGGACAACATTTAGACATTTGAGGGGCACCATCTAAACCAGTGCGCCCCCCTCCAACTTTTTGTGCACCAGGGACCAGTTCTGCGGAGAAAGGTGGTTCCACGGATCTGAGGGCACGGTTTCACATACTGCCTGCATCCTACAGATGAGGCTTTGCTTGTTTGCGTGGCCCAGTTTTTGGCATGCCACAGCCCAGTGCCAGTCCACAGACTGGGGGTAGGGGACCCCTGATCTAAACTGTACAGGTAGTCCTCCACTTACAACAGTTCACTTAGTGACCATTTGAAGTTACAACGGCACTGAAAAAAGAGTGACTTATTTTTCACACTTATGACCATTGCAGCATCCCCATGGTCATGTGATTTACATTTGGATGCTTGACAGCTGACTCATATTTATGACGGCTGCAGTGTCCCGGGGTCACGTGATCCCCTTTGGTGACCTTCTGACGAGCAAAGTTGAAGTCAACGGTAACCGTGTTACCAATTTAAGAACTGTAGTGATTCACTGAACAAATGTGGCAAGAAAAGTTGTAAAATGGGGCAAAACTCACTTAACAAATTTTTCACGAAGCAACAGAAATATTGGGCTCTACCTGTATTTACTAAGTGCAGTTTATTTTACAAAATACCAGAGTTGGATTAATTAGGCCACTGAAATTATGCCTGTAAGGCATTGCTAAAGTTCAAATGTTGTCACAAAGTCTGAGAGTGGGTGCAGTTGTGCACAAATATTTATCTTTTTCTTTGCGTATACGTCTGAGAATCTTGTGTATGCACTTATTTGAGATCATAGCTATAATAAGGATTACTGGTTTGTACTAGGAGATCAGGCTATAAACACCTGGTTAGAGCCTGTTTACATCTACAATAAAGGTAAAGTTCCCCTGACACATATGTGCTAGTCGTTCCCGACTCTAGGGGGCGTTGCTCATCTCCGTTTCAAAGCCAAAGAGCCAGCGCTGTCCGAAGACGTCTCCGTGGTCATGTGGCTGACTACACACCAAAGGCACCCGGAACGCTATTACCTTCCCACCAAAGGTGGTCCCTATTTTTCTACTTGCATTTTTTACGTTCTTTCGAACTGCTAGGTTGGCAGAAGCTGGGACAAGTAACGGGAGCTCACCCCGTTACGCAGCACTAGGGATTTGAACCACTGAACTGCTGACCTTTTGATCGACAAGCTCAGCGTCTTAGCCACTGAGCCACCATATCCCTACATCTACAATAGATGGCAGCAAAATATTAGAAAGCTCTGTGTCTTCTTGAGACCATCTTATGGCTGACCAGTGAAACTTAATGATATAGTTCAGTACAGTATAGCTTTCCATCTTTAATTTAAATATAATGATTAGAGAGACCCTGGGGGAAAACATGTTGAGTTTGTACCAATAGAACAGATAACACTAACTAGAGAGACCATTATTTGGAGACTGCTTAATTTTGGAACGGTCAATTTAGCTTGGTTACAGTGATTGGCTTCATTAAATTTTAGAAGTTTTGATAAACGGCCTTTCTGCAAATTCCTGGCTGAATTTCTTTGGTTTTTGACTCTGCATGTTGTCTGAACTTAGTCATTGTGGTTTTATAAATGTAACGGCTGAATCTCAGCAACTATGGCTCATTTAGCAACTCATGGTTAAACAAACATTGTTCTTTATTTAATATTATTTACATCTGAGTCTAATCCTGACAAACTCTGGCCAGGTAGCAACAAGGAAAACTATCCTGTGAAGGAAGAAAAAAGAAAGAAGGCGCTAAATATGGAATTAAAACCTTAAAATCAAGGGACATAAACAATTAAGACAAAAAACGCATTGGAACAGAATAGATTTAACTTGTATATATAAAAAGCATAGGGATGAGTCTGTCCAAACTTATGAGGGAGGAGAAAGTTTATTATAATTTGTGAATCTAACTTCTGTGTGTTTGGGTGTATATCGGGTAAATTTCACTTACCTTCCCTACCAGTTTGCAAATGTGTGCATGCTGCATGCTCACTCACTAGCTTTGCTCATGCATGCCGTCATCTGTGCATGTGCAAAGCCTTTGGTGCATGCACAGAGGGTCAAAAAGTGACGTGATGACGTCTGGGCGGGTGGGCGGAGCCTCCCACAGCTGACGCTACTGGCTTGCGTGAGCCGGATAGAGCTGGCTGAATTTCACCACTGGTGTATACAGTATATACATGGTCATTGTTATAAATATGTTTTATCAGGTTTAGTTGGCTATTTTAAGTTTGCCTCTGGTTGAATTAGAGTGTGGCTTTAAATACTTTTTCATCTCTTTTAATTGTTATATAGAGGCTGGTGTTGCTTAATTGTTTCTGCAAACCCATTTAAGCTGATGGGTAGGATTTTAATTGACAAAATAAATCCTGTGTTATAATCTAACAATTCAACAAAGTGTTATTTTATCTCATAACAATGCATTGTTAAGGCACCATAGGAACAGAAAGTGTACATGCTACATAATGTTCTGCTGCCTTATAACAGCATTGTGCAAGCTGAGTTTCTTGACTGTATCCGAGTTTTTGGCATGGCATCCGGTCTGCAAGACTACACACAGAAAGGTTTGTATCTGAGGCTATCTGATTGCCCACTCAGATAGATGACCTCATTATCTTGTCTGTATAGTAGGAGAAGGAGTGGCAGAACCTGAGGATGGAATTAAAAGAGGGATCAGCTTAGAATGTCTACATAGTCTCAAGTGAACTAAATTCAATCCTTGAATTCCATTGACCCTTATCTAATTCCTAGCAGGTGGTGACTGTTAGTTGAGAATATTCCTATGCAGAAGCATGAGAAGCAATAAATCAGACCTTCATGTGTGGGTCTGATCTATTGCATTTGACAGCTCAGGTATATAATAACCAACCAGACAGCCAATAAAAGGCATTTCCCTCTTCAGATTCCCTATGGTGCTGACTGCTGTGCATATCTAACTTGCATGGACATGCAAGAATTCCCTAAAACAAAGTTTTCACCTCATAGTGATGGGAGCTTATTCTGATACTACATCCTTACTTCTCTTAGTTTACTGATTAGTCCTTGGGCCATATCAAAGTACAGAGTTCCAGACACAAATTATTACTAAAATCTGATAAAAACAATTTAAAATGAAATTGGAATAAAATACGATTTAAAATGAAATTGGAATAAAATACAGTTTAAAATGAAATTGGAATAAAATTAGCAATAATTAAAATATGGATAAATAAAATACGATAAAATTATATTTCAGTATCACCCCAACAATCTACCCCAATCAGTCCCACATATGCCAATCTCAACCAAACCATTTCGCTTAAATCCTGTGCTGTGTTAAATGTTATATTCAAATTCTGGCAGCACGTTTTGTTTTGATATGGGGATCCCAATGGGTCATTCGTTTGGTATATAGACCAAGGTACCTCTTATACAAGCAACAATCAAATGGGATGTGAACCAGGTCTTCTACCTCTGCCGCTGTTGTGACCTATGCCCAAGTAGTTATTACCAGACACAAACATATTTTGTTAGAACAGCTAAGAATTACTTCATTCTCAGCTTAGTCCAAATTAATTCCAAAAAAATCCTTCAGAAAAAGTCCTCCGGCCTTATAACAAACTTTTTTCTTCTTTGGCACCCTGCCAAAGGTTTTTTTTGGCAAAGCCCCATAAAGTTCAGAAACAAGAGAGGAGGGCTAGAAACAAATGTAGCAACGTTGCTTTCCTACAAAGAGCCCAAGAGCCGTTGCTGCTCTTTTAAGCCTTATGGGATGGGGCAATCATCTCCTGGCCTTACTCCTGAGTCATCCTTTTTGCTTTAGCTGCTCTTGCCTTCTGGCAGCTCTTTGCATGCGTGCACTAGGAACAGGCTCCTCCTGTTCCTCTGCCTCTCTGCTGTCCGTCTCTGGAAGCTCTGCACATCGCTCCCAGATGGCCTTGGCCACATCTCTGCCTCCGACACAGAGCCCTCGTCCAGCCTTCCCCAGAGTCCAGGACTGGCCCCCAGCCTCCTCATTGTCCGACTCCGCTGCTGGCTCTGCGGGCTGCTGGCGGACTACAACAACCCTCCTTACTTCTCAATAAGCAAAAGACTAGGATTTGGGCTGTTTCTTGTGCTGTAAAGGTGCACAATCATGAGACTAGTATTGCTGTGAGTGAAATGGCTTATTCCAAAACTTTTGAAAGAAAGGAGAATCATAGCTACTCTCTGGGGATACTCCCTTTGACTTGTACCCTTTCTGTTCAGATTTGGACCCACCATCACGAGCAGGCAGCCCTCAGGATCCTTTCAGAATGATAATTCAGGTTGAAAAATGACATCCTTTACCTTCCTTTGCCTTATGGGAGCAATAATTCTCTGCAGGCAAATCCTCTAGTTATGTGGATGAGACAGAGAAAGGAACTATGCATAGAAAAATAGCAACCCTGGCAGAAAAGCCACAGAATTCAAACTTCCATCCCTGTTTAACTCAGTGGGCCACGTCAAGTAAGTTTCCTCAATGTACAACTATTTGCTTTATGACCGTTCAAAGTTACTACAGCACTGAAAAAAGGGACCTTTGACCAGTTCTCACATTTGTGACTATTGTAGCACCCCCAACAGCCATGGGATCAAACCTTAGGCTCAACAGCCATGGGGAAAAAATAATCATCATAAAATGGGACGTGACTCACTTACCAATTACCTTGTTTAGCAATAAAAATTTGGGGCTTGAATGTGATTGTAAGTCGAGGACTACTTGCCATCCAGATAAAAAGGAGCTTTTGTCAGTGTTCGAAAGCAAAAACACATTTTATTAGTTAAAATTTATAGAATTAAACCTACAAATTCCACTCTGGTGAAAGGTTGGATTGAACCAAATGAGTGGAGGATCCTAGGTTAGGCTTTATTATTATTTTTAATTCTACATCTGTTCTTATTTCTTTTATTAGTCATAGCATTAGTGCTATTATTATGCCAGTAATATCCACCCTGTATGGTATAGCAGTAGTATACTGTTGTGTGTATACTTAATATATTGACAAGGTTTTTTGTTTGTTTGTGATAGTATAAAATGGTTCTAAAATTGAAGTATAGAACTCATTTAGTAGATGGGTAATATACAGGTATTACCCTGGTTAAATGTCTTCAAGACTGTGTTTAACCTCTCCCATTGTGGATTAAATAAGGATATTTCTCTCTGACATAAGGTCAGTGGGGGTGGATTTTGAGAGTACACTGGCCTTTGTAAGCACAGGAGAACTGATTGTATCAGCAAAGTGATTAAAGGAAAACCCCCTACCACCCTTCAATTGTTATTCACAGTAACTACAAGAAATGCAATGTGTAACAAGCATCCTTTGACTTTGTTTGCTGGCTGACCTTTCCAGAAGTTCAGGAAAGGATAATGGTAACTAGGCCTATTTCCCAAGTTGACATTTGTATGCTAGATCAGAGATCCATCAACCTTCATCTGACAGGCTTTTGAGAAGGGAAAACATTATCAAGGGGAGGCAGTTTTATTACTGGTCTCAACAAGCATCCTTTACAGTATATGTTGACATTTTGATAGCCAATCTTCTTCAGATCTCTGACTGCTTCTGAAATTCGCCAGGCCAGATTTTCAGGTCGTCGTTTCCTTGATATGCTAGATCATACATGCACCATCCAGAACAATGCAATTGAATCTCTCTGGGTTCAAAGCTGGTAGAATGATTGGGCAGTTGTAGAGTATCTGCTCTGCACACAAAAAGTACAGCCTCAGTCCTGTCAGGCCTGAAAAAAATTCTGCTCTGAAGGCATGGAGTGACGTTGCCAACTTGCAACAATACTGATGTAGATGGACCAATACTGATGTAGTATAAAGTAGGTCTTACATATCTAGTGATGCTTTTTCTTGCTCCTAGGGAGGAAAGCTATGGCAAATCTAGACAGCTTACTAAAAAGCAGAGATATCCACCCTGCCAACAAAAGTGCGTATAGTCAAGGCTATGGTTTTCCCAGTTGCAATGTATGGCTATGAAAGTTGGGCCATAAGGAAGGCTGAGCGCCAAAGAATTGAGGCCTTTGAACTCTGGTGCTGGAGAAGACTCCTGTGAGTCCCTTGGACTTCAAGGTGAACAACCAAGTCAGTCCTAGAGGAGGTCAACCCTGACTGCTCTTTAGAAGGCCAGATCCTGTAGATGAAACTCAAATATTTTGGCCACCTAATGAGAAGGAAGGACTCACTGGAGAAGAGCCTAATGCTGGAAAAGATTGAGGGCGAAAGAAGAAAGGGACAGCAGAGAATGAGGTGGTTGGATGGAGTCACAGAAGCAGTAGGCGTGAGCTTAAATGGATTCCGGGGGATGAGGGCAGGAAGGCCTGGATGAAAGTTGTCCAACCCCCTGCTCAAGCAGGAAACCCTATACCATTTCAGACAGATGGCTGTGCAATTTCTTCTTAAAAACCTCCAGTGTTGGAATACTCATAACTTCTGGAGGCAAGCCGTTCTGCTGATTAATCGTTCTAACCATTAGGAAATTTCTCCTATATCAGGTTTCTTAATCAGAGCATCATAAAAATAGTGGACTGTATGAAAGTTTATTACAGTCAAAGCATCCAGTTTTGGATGACAATAGGCAGTTGACAGTAACAGATTAATATTTAAAAGAGTCTTATTAAGCAGCAATTAAATAGATTTCTTATACAGAGGGTCCTTGACTTACAACCATTCGTTTAGTGACCATTCAGAGTTTCAATGACATTGGAAAAAAGTGACATATGATCATTTTTCACACTTACAACCATTTCAGCGTCCCCATAGTCATGTGACCAAAATCCAGGTGCTTGACAACTAGGGTTTATTTACTTATGTCACTTGCAGTGTCCCTGGGGTCATGTGGTCACCTTTTTCAACCTTCTGACATGCAAGTCAATGGGGAAACCAGATTGACTTAACAATTATATTACTAAGTGAACAACTGCAGGGATTCGCTTAAGACCTGTTGCAGGAAAGGTCATTAAAATGGGGCAAAACTCACATAACAGCTGTCTTGCTTTGCAATGAAAATTTGAGGCTCAACTGTGGTTGCTAGTCAAAGACTACCTATATAGACAAAAGTATGGACATGATTGTGGGTGTGGAACCTCTGGTTTTCCAGATAGTTTTGTAGGCATGACTCCCATTATCCATGGCCACTGGCACCCTAATCTGCATGAACTGCCTTTGCCCTCTTAACCTTTTGCACTGTTATTATGCTTAAGGCTCTGCTTGTTATGGCTGTACATGAAAACCAGGTACAAATTTATTGGGAAGCAATTTATTGTTAAGACACGAATAATAGTAATAAGTCTAAAATCAAGAATAAAAGCCAAAAATCTTAGGCAACCTAATTTTGCTTCTTTCTTTTTGCTATCTTAGGTCCAACACACTTTGTATGAATTTTATGGACACTGTTAAGCAAGGCTCCTTTAATAAAGCTTAAAGGCACAATTAGTAACCAATTTTCTAATTATAAAGGGTGCTTTAGGCGGTGGCGCAAAGCAGTTTCTTAAATGGGAAGGGGATTAAATTAACTTCAAAGCTAACTGCATTTTCATTCAAGAAACTTGGTGGTTTTCAAAACACAGTTTTGTTCAGATTTAAGATCTTAACACCTTCTTTGTTCTCTTCACTTAAAAAAACCTACTTCCTTGTTTTCCTTTGTCATTTAAAGTTTTTTTAAACAATGTATAGTATATTGGAAGTAGATCCCACTATGTTGCATTGGTTATATTCTTATAAAAGTGCATCTATCTTGCAGCCTAAATGGCTATGCACACATCTGGATAAGTATCTTCCACCCTTCCAGCAATTACTAAGAAACCAGCAATTTTAAACTGGGTTGCTGGAAGGCTAAGAAAAGCCTACTCACTTACCCAACCCTACCACTAAGTGATTCCGAAAATCAGGCCCTGTAAAGCAAAATCATTGGAAAGGGACTAGGACTTTTATAAATCATTGAATGCACATTTCTGTTCAGGGTGGATAAAAATTGATGATTTGGGGGGGGGGGGGATTAAAATGTTTTTTTATTTAAATTGGATTTTTTAACTTAAATCGGATTTTTTTCATTTTTATCAAATTTATATTAATAAAATGCTTTTCGAGTAAAAATCTAAAGAGAGTTTTCTGTTTAAGATACATTAGTTTATTCAGCATGAAATGGAGCTTAGCTATGTAGCATGAGGCTGTATATTCTGCAATATCGGTAATTCAACAGCA
This sequence comes from Ahaetulla prasina, assembly GCF_028640845.1. NCBI lineage: Eukaryota > Metazoa > Chordata > Lepidosauria > Squamata > Colubridae > Ahaetulla > Ahaetulla prasina. The sequence goes on along the minus strand of NC_080540.1, from coordinate 37,418,741 downwards.
GGTCAGAGGAGGAGCTGCTGCGGGACAGAGATGGTAGTTGCCCTTTAAAAATTATGATTTAAATCCAGCTGATTTAAATCAAGCCTTTTTACCAGTCAGCTTGGACTTCAACTCCCAGAGTTGATGTCCACAAGTCTTAAAGTTGCCAAGGTTGGAGACATCGGATTTAAATCAAATCCACCCTGCTTCTGTTTGTCGTCAAAATCCAGCAGTCTGGTTCTGGGGCAGGGGGGAACCCCAAAATATTAGTCAGGATGGTCAGCATATGGCAAAAAGAAAAAAAGAAAAGAAAAGAAAAAGGCAAGTCAGTGGGAAACCAGTAGTCCAATTCCTCCAAGCTGAGTTTGTATGCTGATCAGGCAGAAAATAGTTCCCCGGGCCATACTTTTAGTGACCCCCAAATTGGATACAAATTGCCTGCCCAGGATACAGGAAATTTTGCAGATTGGAAAAATGGGGAAAGATCTATTTCCTTCCAAGTTAATGGAAGAGAGATCTAAGGACTTGTGCAGTTTTAAATCTCTGATATTAGAATAAATTGTTTGCATGAGTAAAGATGATAGTTGTCTTCCAATACTTGAAGGGCTGTCATGGAGAAGAGGGCATCAATTTATTCTCCATGACACCTGAAAAAGCAATGGATGGAAGATGGTCAAGAGAGAGCTAACCTAGAAATAAGAAGGGATTTTTCTGACAGTAGGAACGATTAATCAATAGAACAGGTTGTCTCTTTGAGTTGTAGGTGCTCTGTCACCAGAGGTCTCCAAGAAAAGACTGGATAATCATTTTTCTGGAATATTATAAGGTCTCCTGCCTTGGGCAGGGGGTTGGAGTAAAGACCTCCAAGGTCCATTCTAGCTCTGTGATTCTACATTTGATGACTCTATTATCTCTATCAGCGGTTATTTATTCCAGTGAAGTAGCCACCAATCATTAGACCAGGCTGTCAGCACTGCATCCCTGCTGAATTTAATTGCAATAGTTGTACTTAAACTGTTTAGAGTAACCAAGCTGGTATAGTTCTTCAGCTAACAAGTAAAATTCCATAATTTGAAAGTTAGTATTCTTGTTGGATAAATTCACAAAGTTTCTTTGATTAAGTATTCTTCTCTTCTTTAGTTCTTGGCAGAACTAAAGGGCCACTTTAATGCTACAAACACCAAGAATTTTTTACTTTTGCTTTCCTAATAGAAACATAATCCAATAAAGTGTTAACTTTTATCCCTATCTTGAATGGAAAAAAAGAGGGGAGGGGATTACCCTTCCATGTTTTTTTAATCCAAGGGAAAACACCTTCTGTGCATATCTATGCAAGCTATAAGTAAATATTGCAAAGTAAGATGTCTTGTTTTTTATTATTCCTTCACAGGTGGGATAGATAGATGATAGATAGATAGATAGATAGATAGATAGATAGATAGATAGATAGATAGATAGATAGATAGATAGATAGATAGATATTACTTTTCTGACTGAATCATCTTCCCACCAATACCTTATTGTATACATAATTTGTTTAAAGAAAAACCCTAGAGAATGAAAAGTTTTAAATTCATTCTATTTATAAGATAAGCCTCCAACAAGATGCCACAATATTAGTGAAACAGCTGCCAATGAAACTCTCTTGTGTGTGGCAGAAGATTCGTAAACAGAGTTCTGCAATGCTACACTTTGGGTTTCAGACTGATTAGCATTAAAACAACTCACAAAAAGGGATTACCTTCTCATATAAATGAAATGAAATGGATATCAATGAAACTTCTCGGATTTAATTTCAGCTAGACTGGAGCTACAGTGAGGTGTGTCGTGGGAAATAATGTTCTGAACAGATAAATGGAAAGGGTTGGTTTTTATTTGAAAGGAACACACACACATCCACACCCAGACACATAGAAAGATTTTGCTGAATTCATCCATTCCTTTCTAAGATGTCCTGTTTAAGGGAAATGGAGGAATAGGAGGGAGGGGGAAGATTTGGAAGTTTCACAGTTAACACTGCTGCAGTTTTTCCCTCTTAGATAGAAATTCTGTACAATGAAAAATGATATGTTACCAAATTATTTTAAAAATAAATGAGCGGGAATACCAAACTCTCAATTTCTTGCACAATCCCCAACGTATAACAGAACGAGCCACACACATCGGTTGTTGACTAATATTTCCTCAGTCTATCCTTAAACCAAAAAACAAAAACAATTACATGCTTCGGGATCTACATCAGCATTTTAAGACTCTTTCGTACCTTCTAAAGTGGCGGGGGCGGGGGGGGGGGGGGAGAAAGCAAAATACGCAAAGCCACTAAATTTGACCACATAATGCTTTTCCTTTCCAGCATTCTGTTTGTGCTTTTACTGCATTATTTTGATAGTCACTTTTTGTTTCCTGCACAATTCAGTAAGTTCTGATTTTCAACTTGAATCAATGCTTGTACTTGGCTGTCTTTTACATAATCATACAGTACGTGCTTTTCTTCTTTGACATTTTGTTTGACTCAAAGTAAATCTCTGTCTCCATTTTGGTGGGGCGGGTGTAATCAATATCACTATGGGGATGTAATGCATAGTAAACAGTTGTCTTATTTTTTTTTTCTGAACCGAGCTGTCCAGTTCAGCTTGGTGTCCAGTTATGATTTGCATCCCCTCCTATCATCCCACGTATGTTCCAAGTTGTCTCCCGCAAATAGAGACGGTCAGGAAGATGCAGAAAGAAGAATAAGCTAGATAAGCATTTATTTAGCAAAGAAAAAGCAAGACTTGGCTATATATATATATATTTATATTTCAGGACAAATTGAACACGTAAATCTGGCTTATTGGCATTTTGTCCTGAGAAAAGGTCAGTGCTGGGAATGTGAATAATTGAAAATGCATGAACAGTTTTTTAGGTAGAAAAACAATTTTAGTATAGAAATACCAGGAGCAATCAATTCCATTATAGGCTGATATTATTTTATTACCTCCCCCCCCCCCGCCTGCTGTGCTTTGGTTCTTTTAATGTATAAAAGTCACTTTTGCCTCTTCAGATGAATATTCCCCAAATGGTGCTTTTGACTAAATATAGTGCCACGTTGTTGTGTCACAGTAATATGGAACATGGGACATGCCAAGCTATGATTCTACCTGTGAAAGTGGAGAAAACTGCCAAATGCAACTTAACTGTTAGAGGAAAATATTTGTAGCTCAGAGTTATTCAATCAGAACAAGAGCTGAAAGGGACCTTGGAGGTCTTCTAGTCCAACCCTCCTGTTTAAGCAGGAGACCATTTCAGATCGGTGGCTGTCCAGTCTTTTCTTAAAACCTCCAGTGATGAAGCCCCTATAACAATGGTGGCAAACTTTTTACTCACCCAGTGCCAAACAGGTACGCAGTTCACGTGCTTCGACCGTGTGCATGCTATCCGCGCTAACGCGTGGCTGCTCCCCCATGCACTGTGCATGCAATTGTACCATCTGCACATGCATGCAGGTTTTGCACACCCCTATGCGCTGTGTGCGCAATTGCACCACCTGCGCATACACATGGTTTTTGCACACGCCATGCACATGCATGAAAGCTGTCTACAAATACATGCCCTGCACACAAGTACTCTTGTGTGCATGCGCAAACATGCTTGCATGTGCAGGAGAGCTCTGAAGACCAACTGGGTCCCCTGAATTGTGCGCATGCGCACCGGAGGCTCAGCTGGGGGCGCACTCACCTGAGTTGGGAGACAGCTCGCATGCCTGGAAAGATGGCTCTGCATGCCACCTTGGGCACGTGTGCCATAGGTTCGCCATCCCAGCACTATAACTTCTGAAGGCAACTTGTTCCACTGGTTAATTGTCCTCACTGTTAGGAAGTTTCTCCTTAATTCTAGGTTGCTTCTCTCCTTGTTTAGTTTCCATCCATTGTTTCTTGTCCTGCCTTCCGGTGCTTTGGAAAACAAATTGACCCCACTCTTCTTTGTGGCAGCCCCTCAAATATTGGAATTCTGCTATCATGTCCCCTCTAGTCGTCCTTTTCCCTAGATTGGCCATACCCAATTCCTGCAACCGTTCTTCATATGTACTTTTTCCAAAGCCCGGACAGCTTTTTTGTAATGTGGTGACCAAAACTGGATGCAGTAATCCAACTGGATGCGGTAATCCAAAGCCTTACTAAGGCTTTATAAAGCGGTACTAATACTTCACATGATTTTGATTCTGTGCCTCTGTTTATACAACCAAGGATTGTATTAGCATTTTTAGCTGTTGCAGCACACTGCTGGCTCACGTTTAAGTGGTCATTATCAAACTAATATAAGGTCAGCACTGATGATGTTGCCTAGTTTGGGTAATGAATCATCTGCAAGAAAACAACCAAGCTCAGAGAGCACCAAGGATCCCTTAAATGCAACTTAAACAGACAAAAGCAGTTGATGAGCTTTACTTGAGCTTTCAGCTCCAGCCAGTTCTAATCAACATTGCCAGGGGGGAACAGATAAGGAAAGTTTTAGACAAAAAATGTCTAGACAGCACCATGTTGTTATTTCTGGTTTATCAGATGCATGCAGGGAATGTGCTGGAGAATATATCCAATGCAGGAATCAGGTAATCCCCCCCCCAACCTTTCTAGCTTTATTAACAGCACTGTTTCTAAGAAGCAGGTAAGAATTGGAAACAGTTCTTCTCGCTTTGGGAGCTGACTCACACTCACTCTGTCACACCTGTCTTTATAAACTGAGAAGTATAACAAGAACAGAGGGAGGATACAGGAGAAGGAAGCATCTCTACGGCTGGGCCTGATGCTTCTGAATCCCTCTTGCAGGTTTGAGAGAGATTTTTGACTTGCAAAATTCACAGCTCCATGAGGGGTCTGTGAATGTTTCATGGAAGAACCCCATTGGGCTCATGTGCTGCCTAAAAACCAAGCACTCGAAAACAAATAAACCAGTGAAGCAGCTCAGGGTTGCATATTGCACAAAGGGCTACCATTAGCTCGGTATATGTGCCTGCAATTTTATTTTTGGAAAAGTATATTGAGGAAGCATCGAAGATATCATTAAAATGCCAATCCCAACTGTCCCACTGTTCAGGAACGTTTAGATATTTGGAAGCTGGTTGAGAATGCATAATGGAACCTGGTAATGAAAACACGATTTGCACTGGGTAGCTAATTGGCTTCTTTTCCACATTCACATACACGCACACATAGAGTGATAGACAGCATCTGCCTGTTGTTGATATTGGCTCATTTCTACTGTTCCATAAAAATTGAAAGTGTCCTGGGATAGTGAGATTTGGATCCAGTTTTCTTGCATGTATTATCTTGAAGATAAATTTAAGAGAGATTGTTCTACAAATAGAATAGAATAGAATAGAATTTTATTGGCCAAGTGTGATTGGACACACAAGGAATTTGTCTTGGTGCATATGCTCTCAGTGTACATAAAAGAAAAGATACGTTCATCAAGGTACAACATTTACAACACAATTGATGATCAATATATCAATATAAATCATAAGGATTGCCAGCAACAAGTTATAGTCATACAGTCATAAGTGGAAAGAGATTGGTGATGGGAACTATGAAACGATTAATAGTAGTGCAGATTCAGTAAATAGTCTGACAGTGTTGAGGGAATTATTTGTTTAGCAGAGTGATGGCCTTCGGGAAAAAACTGTTCTTGTGTCTAGTTGTTCTGGTGTGCAGTGCTCTATAGCGTCATTTTGAGGGTAGGAGTTGAAACAGTTTATGTCCAGGATGCGAGGGATCTGCAAATATTTTCACGGCTCTCTTCTTGATTCGTGCAGTATACAGGTCCTCAATGGAAGGCAAGTTGGTAGCAATTATTTTTTCTGCAGTTCTAATTATCCTCTGAAGTCTGTGTTTTTCTTGTTGGGTTGCAGAACTGAATAGGCATGCTTATATACTTATCATGAACTAATGTTAGGCATGGTCCAAGACCTTTAATTTTGTAAAATAGAGATGGAGTATCCCTACTCCAGGGATGTGAAAAAGTGTTGCTTTCCAGAAGTGTTGCTTTGCCACCCTACAGATCCCAGCACTCATGGCAAAAATGGCCAATGGTGAGAGCTATTAAGGGTATTCAGCAACCTCTGCAGGGCCTACCCATTCTACTCTTCTGAGTAAACATACATGTTGTTCTTTCCATCCCATTTGGTTTTCTGTCCAGAGAACTATCCAGGTTTTCTTCTCCATAGTTCTGCTCTCTGCTGTTCTGTATTTATTTAAGCAGACATAACTCATTCGTTGGGTCTAAGCATGTACTGTCTTTCCCATAATAACAGAACAGTGGGGTTTTCAGAATAAACAGAAGGAAATACTTCTGTATATGGTTAAACAAAGGAACTTACCTCCATGAGATGTAGTTGATACTCATCAACTTGAATGACTTAATGTTGTATATCACTCAGAGTACAAAGAAGGGGAAGTTAGAAACTAAATATTTAGTCGATTCTGTAATGTTTTAGTAGATTTCTTTTCTCTTTTTTCCCCTAGTTTTTTTGGTAAGGCAATTTATCTTTGAATAATAAAACAATGGAGATATCAGCATTCAACTCAGAAATTTAAGAGTTGACATCCTTTTCTCTTTTTGTTAAAGAGAATATATTCACCAGCAATCCACTCAATGCCAGGTGATTTCTGTTATGATTCCTCTATATGATTATTGATAATATGTCTTTTAATTAATTTCTTTTCTTTCTCATTTTTAATGATTAATTGTAGTTAAGTAATAGGTGCTAGGATTCTAAAATAAGGGGAAATCTCACACACATGGTATTTTTTTTAAATGAAATACATAACTTGCTTGATTCAATGACTTATGCATTATGTCATTCTAATCATAATGCATAAGTCATTGACGCTACCTGTACAAACCTCTAATATTCTGTGTACTAGTTACTGCATTTCTATGATCCAGCATCTTGATAAGAACATAATATTTTGGTTTGGGTATAAAGAATTTCCCCAGTCACTATTTCAGAGTCCAAAAATTCAATCCTGTGTCTATCCAGAAATAAGTCTGACCTCTGGAAAAAGACTTATTTTCTAGTAAAACATATTTAGTTTTGCTACCCTGCCCAGTAATGAATGTCATGAAATAAGCCAAACTCAAATACACTCTTGTGTTCCACATCCACCAGTCCTCTTATCTAGAAAAACATGTGGATTAGTCTGTCTACCATGTATGATTCTTGGCTTTTTATGCAGTTTCATCTTATAACAATAACCTTGCTTTCACCTCCACCCTTACATGAAACGCAATCAAAAGGCAACAGTAACTTAACATTGCATAGCAAACCATAACAACACTTTAAGGCAAACCGCTAACAAGAAAGGAAGGAGAAAGCTTCCCCTCCTTTGCTCTGTTTCGATTTGGTGCTCAAAGCCTTTGATCCTTTTGCATAAAATAGGTATATATAAAAAGTAAGTTCTGTTTACATTAAAAGGTACAGGTTTTGCTTAGCCTTTTGGGCTTTAAGCCTAAAATAAAGAGTTTATTAAAAGGTTCTGAGAGAGATACAAAGAGAGGGATCTTGTTTGTAGAGGGAGAGCAAACAAGCAAGACACAGTTAGCAAAACAAAATGAAACATGGACATGGTCCAAGATGATTTCAGAGGCATAGAACTGAAATGCAAATGTAATCCTCATAGATTAGATGTTTGATGAAGATCACATTTTTGGGCCAGTCCGGAAGTTTGATGCAAATGCTAAGAATTAAGAAGCTATAACTTTACAGCAGAAGCTTGCAGTACTGAATTATGTTCATTCTATAATCATTATGGGATTTCTCTCGTTCATCCTTCAAGGAGCTTCCATCTCTTATGTTCTCTAGCTCTCCCAATTCTGTGAACAAGCATATTGACAAGATGTGTGAGAAGAAAGTCAAGAGGGTGGGCATAAGCATGATCATGTGAAGGAAGCCTCCACTCCCCACTGCTTTTACGCATTCATTTCCTTTGGCTGTGGCTGCCATTTTGACAGGCTGCCATTTTTTCCGTGGATGCCTCTAACTATAATTAGATAGCTAGCCCAAGAAATTTTAACTGAACTCAAGGTTAATCCATCATGAGGGATTTGGTCCTTCTACCCCTAATCTAGTACTGTTTCTCAGCTAAGTTGGGAATGTCACTGCAAAGTCACTCCCAACTTCAGGCAATAAGTTGGTCTTCTCATTCTGAGGCAAAAATGATAAGAAAAATGTAATAGGAGATACGTGTTAAGGTTAACATTTTTTAAAAAATCATTACTTCACCAAACTTAACAAAGTAAAAGCAAATTTATTTATGTCCCATCTTTATTGTTTTTACAAATAACTCAATATGGCAAACATATCCCAACACTACAATCCACTCATTTTTCCTCACAAAAACAACCCCATGAAGTGAGTTTTGCTGAGAGAGAATGATTGACCCAAAGTCACCCAGCTTCTCTTTCATGAATAAGGCAGGACTGGAACTCACAGTCTCCTGGTTTCTAGCCTGGTACCTTAATCACTAGACCACACTAAATCTTGGAACCTGTGCCTGTCCTTAACTTACCTATTGCAGTCTTCTTCCAAAAACGTAAGTGCAAATGGCATTTTTCTCTCCCTGTTGAGTCGTTCCCGAGGACCTGGGATAGGCAAATATGGATGCTTTGATGGTGTTAAAGGCATGATTGCAGGGATGTAAACTATTCCAACTAAAGCTGCCTTTTGCAATTGACCAAAAGTGATGGTGCATTGTCATCACCTGCACTGAGATATATCCCATTTCTCTCAGGGAAGTTGCCTCAAGCCAGGGGCAAATTATCTACAGCAATGGAATTTAAATAACCAGAAAACTAAATAAGAGCAGCAGACGAGTGTCATTTTAACATTCTGCCTGAAGTCAATGCAAAGACTTTTCTAAAAAGCTACGCCATAATTGCTCTTTGAAAAGGTGAGGTAACAGTTTCAACTGAATCCATGGTCCTGCATGAGGTGCACACAAAAAACAGCAGCAGCATTTTTTTCTCCTGACCCCCAAATGACAAGAACAAATGTTTGGGGAGATTATTCCATGATCAAACATCCCTTCGGTTATGTAGAGATTGCAATTCCTAAACAGGATACTGGTGGATTTCAATTTGGGGCAAGCTGTTCTAACAGTATATGTCTATGGAGATTCTCAATCATCCACGTCACAGTTGTCGCAAAAGTGCTTTTTCTAAAAGGCAGCTGGACTTTCTTGTGTTTGTTTGTTTGTTTGTTTTTTGAAAACCTTTCACTTCTCATCCAAGAAGAAGAACTGAAGAAGCTTCTTGGATGAGAAGCAAAATGTTTTCAAAAAGAGAAAAAAATACAGAAAATTCCAAAACTGCTTTTGGAAAAAGCAGTTTTGGGTCTAGATATTATAGTTGAAATGGAAAAGGCCCATCTCTCTTCCCCACTTGTTAGTTTTCATAAAGCAGGGAAGTTTAGGGTACAAGAGACCAACTGGTCTTTGACAATAGTTCATGTTTTATTTTATTTATTTACAATATTACATTTATTTTATTTATTTATTTTATTTATTTATTTTGTCACAACAATATATATAAGCATCACACAAAAAGATTATATAATATATAAATATATATATGAGGAAATATTAGGAGGTATAAGCATATATATATATAAGAAGAAGAAAAAGAAAAACAATAGGATAGGAACGGTAGGCACGTTTGTGCTCTTATGCACGCCCCTTATGGTCCTCTTAGGAATGGGTGAGATCAATAGTAGAAAGTTTTTGGTTAAAGCTTTTGGGATTATGGGAAGAGACCACAGAGTCAGGTAAAGTGTTCCAAGCACTGATGATTCTGTTACAGAAGTCGTATTTTCTGCAATCTAGATTAAAGCGGTTAACATTAAGTTTAAATCTGTTGGTTGCTCTTGTATTATTGCAATTAAAGCTGAAGTAGTCTTTAACAGGAAGGACATTGCAATAGATGATTCTATGAGTTAAACTTAGGTCTTGTCGAAGGCGACGGAGTTCTAAGTTTTCTAAACCTAGGATTTCAAGTCTGGTGGGATAAGGTATTTTGTTGTTTTCAGAGGAGTGAAGAACTCTTCTTGTAAAATATTTCTGGACACGTTCAATTGTATTGATGTCCATCTTTGCTGTTCAGCCAGTACTCTGTCTCCAGAGCACTGAAGGCCTTAAACTTAAACCTACTCCTAAATTTGTTACAGAGGCACACTGATAAATACTGCGGCTATAATGATAACAATGTGATGAGTTAATCCATCTCTCGCTTTTTTTCTGAAACCTTCCAAGACTTTTCAAAGACCAGCGTGTTGTAACAATCTAACAATCTGGATGTCACAAGGTCCGGGGCTCCCAGCTTAATGTGGAAAATTTGGTGGAGCTGCCATCTAAGCCCGTTATAGCATTCCTACACAGAAAACATCTGGTCACAGGAAACTGAGATCCTTGTACATAAATCATGCTATAAAATAATCCTGCATGTGTGTGTATATATAAATACTAAGACCCTGGGACAAATTGTCTATACATGACACACTAAGGGCAGGATCTTTTCTTCACCGATGGAAAGTCTGTTATTTCTAAAAGATGGTCCAGCAATCTCTACAAACCCAGAGTTGGGTCAATATTTCATCTTCAGCTGGCTCTTATTCAAGTTGCAACTCCTGTCAGTTTGCAGTCAATTGAAATAACGGAGGGAGATAAAGGTAAGTAATGCACAGTCCCATACTAAAATGCTGACAGCCATATATCTGGTAATTTGATGCTTCATAAATGCAATCTTCTTGTTCAGTATTTGACAGGCCTGGCTGTCTCATTTATCTCTCTGCATGTTCACGTAGCAATATATATTGTATGTGAGTGCATGGCTTTGTGGGGGTGAGGTGTGAAAAATAAAAATAACAGCTAAGGAGGGAACAGTGTTGCTCAGGCAAAATGGTTTTGGTTCTCTGGTTCTCAGTCTCTTTTTCTTGCCTGCGTTGGGATGAGGTCAGAAAAAGTGTTTTAATCCTCAAGGAAGAGGGATTACAATGCTTTCAAAGGCCCCCAATAGACTGCATCTTTCAGAGCATAAGTGTTGCGACCAAGGCCCAAGTAGTGATTACTAAACACCATTCAGTCCTCAACAATCTTATTTTATTAAAACAGCTGAGAATTAATTCATTCTCAGCTTTGTCCAAAACAAAATTCTTAATAACCAGTCTGTTGGCCTTATTACCAACCTTTGATGTCTTTGGCAACCTGCCAAAGTTCAAGAGACACTGACAAGAAGCACGAAAATCAATGCCTTGTTGCTGCTCTTTTAAGCCTTATGGGAGTGGCCAATCATCCCATAAGTGACTTTATGGGAGTGGCCTTATTCCCGAGTTGTCCTTTTTTCTTCAGCTGCTCTTCAGAAGGCATTCTGTCAGCTCTTCACATGAGTGCACTAAGAACAGGCTTCTCCTGTTCCTCTGCCTCTCTGCTGTCCGCCTTTGTAGGCTCTGGCATCCGTGCATCGCTCCAGATGGCCCTGGCCTTATTTCTGCCTCCAACGCAGAGCCCTCGTCCGGGCCTTCCCTAGACTCCAGGACTGGCTCATTGTCCTCCTCAGCCTCCTCATTCTCCGACTCCGCTGCCAGGTCCGCAGGCTGCTGGCGGGCCACAACAATAAGCTGAAAAACACAGGCGCAATTAATACTCCACGCTATCAGCAGTTTCTCCCCTCTGCACAAGTGTAAATGTTTTAAAATACAAAATAGACTGAGCATCAAGTTGTTGCACCATTAGGGAACTTTTGGCTATGAGTATGCATACATTATAATAAAAGAGCTTAATCTGAGGCTGGATTTGGCCTTAGAAACAGAATGAAATAGAAGATTTCAGCACATGATAACAGTAATAAGTGTCCGCAGATTTGTCATTCCTCTGTGTTTTTCCTCATCAGTCTCCACACCACCATCTTGAATTTATAGAGTTTTTTGGCGAATGTTGACTGCTGTAGTTGTCTTTGAGAATCAAGTGCAAATTCTTCTCCTCCTCCTGGGCCACGACCTCAGAAGAATTATGCAAACATAAAGAGAGGGTTTGTTTTTAATTATGTTTTTCTTAAGACAGCATCCTGAAGTCCTTTCAGATAGTTGGCCATTCTCCGTCTTTCATTTCTCGTGCTTTTTTCACTCACCCAGAATGCAGCATCAGAAACAGTTAAAACATAATGAAACAAGCCAAAGAGAGTATACAGGCTGATATCAGCGTAATGTCTTAAACCTCAGTTTGCTGACAGTGACAGAAGTAACAAACTCCCAACATGGAGTTTGAAGAAAAGGATGACACGTGTGAAACGTGAATCATACATTTCAGCACATGTCAAGCTTCTTACTCAATTTTTTTTTATCCTGAGATTTCATTCACGGGGGAGTGCCGGCTCTCAGAACTTCTTCAAAATAACAAATAAAACTTCCAGTATTTGACTGCATCTGCCATGGAAGCTTGGGTATACAGGTAGCCCTCGATTTACGACCACAGTTGAGCCCAAATTTCTGTTGATAAGTGAGTCATTCATTAAATGAGTTTTGTCTCATTTTACAACCTTTCTTGCCGCAGTTGTTAAATGAATCGCCACAGTTGGATTAGGATCAGAAGTGATATTTCTGAGCTAGAGATGACCTATGTGGTTGGGATGAGTTTTTAAGAAGGGATTTTGGGTAGTAGTAGAGCCTCAAAATAAAACAAAACTCTTCTTGTGTTAGAGTTGTATAGTAAAACACAGCATCATACATTGTATTACATATAGAAAATCCAGAAGCGTTGTAACAAAACATAAAATTTCATTTAACATGCAGGGAAGAAGGTAAGGGGCATTTTTCTATGTCTTCCAAAATGGAAGCCTCGTTTGTACGGTACCTTTGCTGATATCTTTGTTTTGCTGTAAATAGCCCCCCAAAATTGTGGTGGATTAAATGGATTGAAATTATTTATTTTATAATTTATTAGTGTCTGTTTTTAAACTTCCTAAGCTGTTTTCTGATAGCTTTCCTTTCTCTTGGAGATGATTGATAGGTAGACAGACAGACAGACAGACAGACCTAACTTCTAGCTCATTTGCCATTCAATCCACACAAGCTGGTGTCATAATAAAGTGTTGGGCTCTAAAGTGTCAGAAGATTCTGTTATTAATATTAGGCAAGATGGCCAGATTTGTCTAACATAAATTTGTTTGATCTGTGCCAAGTTTATAGATGCTGCTTTATCTTGCATAGTTTACATCAGTCCCTGCTATAACTTTAGTGTCTCATCCGGGCAGCGATCCATTCAACATATGTATGAAAATCAACTTTTAAACAAACTCTTGCTGTAACTGCAAGTTCATAGGAACTTGAAAATGTTTTCCAATAAAACTGTTAACAAATAGCAAACATAAGCCTTTTCTAACTAAAGCTTGTACTGTAACAAACATTTTCCTGATGTTAACTTTGATGAATTATGAACTTGTGAACCCAAAAAAACACTGGAACAGATTTCATCTGCAATGCTTTGGTTTGTGTTTTCATGACTTTGTTTATTTCACTTATCTTTAGTGATTCACAACGTAGAATAAACATGCATTTGGGCATTGTGATAAATATATGCAAGAAGGTAACTTTTAAGGAAAGAAAGCAACAGCTGTCAGTAAAAAAAAAAAAAAACACAAGCCAAATGTAGAAAATCTAGGAGAAAGCTTCAAAGGAATTTAGATCTTAAGCATTTTGAAGAGCATTTTATGACTGTTCCTGGCTAGCTTTTATCTCCATCTGCCTCTCATGGGGTGGAACCATTGATTAATGATACCTATTAAAGTAAGCAGAGGTGATTTTGGGTCATTTTGAGGTTTCGAGATGCCCCAGGCGAAAGAGCCATATAACCTCCGCTCTTTCTCACCCCAATTTCCCACCTCCTTTGTCACATTTTCTCCAACTATTTTGTGAACATCTGCAACAGCATAACACTGACACGAACACATGTTTTCTTGAAAAGCAGTACCTCCAAAGGGCAGGGGAACAACGCCCAGGTAAGTGCTTTGAAATGCAACCAAAAATTTCAAATGCAACCATACACTCTTTTCATGGAGTGAATTACCATATAAAATGTCTGTGCATGATAAAAACAAGTGTCTTTTTCTGAAAGGAAAAACATGTTTTAACATAAGCGTTGTCACCTGAATTTATCATCCAGCAGCATTTACCGTAGAGTTAAAAATAGTAAGTTATAGTTTATTGGGTTTTCAAGATAGAAATGGATGGTAAGATAGTTGCATTTTTATTGCCAGAAGAACAACAATAACAGTACATCATTCAAAAAATAAGAGAGTATGCTGAAAGGTGTTATCTTTATAGTATTACTTTATAATATGCAGTTGGATAGCATCAAGCATGGACAAGTATTGAAGAATACATTCGAAGAGTGAGAGAATTGTTAAAAGAAACAATCGAACAGGTGAAACACAATCAAAGCCATTACTATCTGGGCGATACCTGTGATATGATACATGGGTGGAATTATTAACTGAACACAAGCTGAACTGGACAGTTTGGACTGAAAAAGAAAAATGAAGGCTATTCATTTATTACACCCCTGTGGCGCTATTAATGGATGATATTTGCCCCATAGAAATGGAAGCAAAGGTTTACTTCGAGTCAAATAAAACGTTAAGGAAGAAAAACATGCACTGACTGATTACGTAAAAGAGGGACAAGAACAAGCATTGATGCAAGTTGAAAATTGAAACTTACTGAATGGTACAGGAAACAAAAAGTGACTCAAAATAATATAGTAAAAGCACAAACAGAATGTTGACAAGGAAAACAGTATGTGGTCAAATTTAGTGGCTTTGCCTAATTTCCTTTTTTTTTTCCTGAAATGGTATGAAAGAGTCTTAAATGGCTGGTGCAGATGTAATTCTTTTGTCTTTTGGTTTAAGGATGGACTAAGGAAATATCTCAATTATTGAGGTATGTGGTTGACACTGTTTATATATTTCCTTCTGTCTCAGGATAAAGCCAGGTGGGTGACCTTGAATCAGTTCCTCCCTGTTGGTTGATTGATTGATTAAATTTTAGTCCTCTTAGCCCTAGGAAGATGACAACCAATCACCTCTCAAAAATCTTGTTACAAAAACTTCAGGGATTAGTTTTTAGGTTGGTTCCAGAAGTCTACTGTACAATAAAGTGAAAACACACATTTCCTCCCCCCTCCACATTGTAAAATACGACTCATGCTAGATTTTGCTAATGTCTCATTCATTGGTCATTGGTCAAAACTCATTGGTCAATCACAATAAAAAATAAATTAGAACCCATTTTACAGCTGGCTACAATATGGTAAGGAATTAAACAGCTGCTAATTTTGCCTCTTTTTAATTACCCCAAATTCCTTAGCAGAAGTGTCTTTCTTGTGTACCATCTACTTAACATGAATACTGGGCATGTGTGATTACAATATACGAAAACAAAAGCTTGGTGTGTTGTTTATTCAATAATGACAAGTTTTCAACTTTAAATCTTTGGCATTTTTAGATGCTAACTAAATTTAGAATAAATGTATAGTAAAATAAATGAAAGGATGCAATAATTGAAAAAGGAGAAGAACGCTTAATAAAAGAGGAAAAAACTTGTAGTAAAATCTGAATTCCAAGTCCTGCATCTCAAGACAAGTGATGATACTATGGAGTTCTTTATTGGCCAAGTGTGATTGGACACACAAAGAATTTGTCTTCGGTGCATAAGCTTCCAGTGTACACAAAAGTTATAAGTGATAAATCATGATCATAGTCATCATAAAAATATATTCATCATAGTCATAGGATACAACACTTAGTTTCATCTCTTTATGCAAAAGAGAGGGAAGGCAGAACAGTCTTGCATGCAAGAGGAATACGTAGACACTCATGATGACAGAAATTGGTATTCATAATAAAAATCATGAGTTAGCAACCACAGGAATCCTTTCAAATCTCTCTCCCCCCTCTCTTCCCCACTCTTTCTCTCCCCTCCCCCTTTTATTGCTGGTTTTAAAAGTTTTTCAAATGTTGTTTCAACCTTTTCACCTCTTGGATCTCCGTGAGTTTTGAAAAATTGCATTTCCACAGTTTGAACCACTATGAAAGAGAGAGATCCTTTGTAATGCTACTTTGCCTGCTCCCAACCTTGAAACAGTGGCCCCTGCAGTTTTCTAATCAGCATATTTCCTTCTTTGGAGAGAGCAGGGTTTGTCTGTGTGAATGTAGCACAGGATGGAGAGCAAAGATTATGGCCAACGCAGGGGAGAACAGGAAGATTGCAGTATCTTCAACAGACTCAAAAGAACCATCAGCTGCTCAGGGTAGAGAGCTGATAAGTCTTGGTGAGGATGGATTTTGCATAATTATTCCCTTTCTGGTCTACGTAGATAATTTTTGACATCCGTACACTTCTGAACTCTGCCTGCTGGCATTGTTGGGAGTCTTGATAATCAAAATAGAAATTAATTCAAAATTAAAATAATCCAGCCAGAAGTCACTCGAGAAGTAATTAATTGAAAGGCCCAGAGGGGAGTCTATGAGTAAAGTTGCAAATATTGTCCTTACAACTGCAGATTAAAAAAAAAAATCATTGCCATCTAACACAAGGGAAGTTGGAGATAAAATTACGTGGCTTGTAGCTTATTCCTTTATTGTTTGAACATGTACTGGCCTTAGCCTGTGCACACCCTCTTTCTCCAACCAATGGCAGTGCTGTCTGTAGTTGATGGAAATTATACTGGTGGAAGCCACCAGATTGGCAGAGGTTGAGTTACACAAACACACTGAGAAAGCAACATTTTCAGGCCAGGAGAAAAAAAAAATAAACAGAGCATTTTGTATCTCAAGTTAGCTTATCAGAAAGTCCTGCTGTGGTAATTTGGCTGGACTAATCATTTTAGCAGAAAGCCCTGGTTCACATTTCCCTTTAAGTGTAATTTGGGGGACGGGGTGATGGGCGAATTCAAGTACTGGGCCTTCTAAACAATGTTTGACGATTTATCATCTTGTGTTGTTCAGTTCACTGTAGCTTGCTTATAAGACAGACTGCCATTTGGTCCTGCCAATTTATTTCTGTTTCTAAACCTCTCCTCTGTTCTAATGATGATGATGGTCAAGGAGACAAACAAGTCTCAATAGAGACCGAGAAAGAGACAAGGATGACAGAACAGGTAGTGGGATCCTAGGCTTTCGGGAACTAAAGACTTACAACTTTATTTCATTGTCATTATCATTCCATAATTCTTATTATGGTGGGATTGCTATGCAGGTCTCCTTCGATTTACAACAGTTCATTTAGGGACCGTTCGGAGATACAATGGCACTGAAAAAGAGTGACTGACGACTGTTTTTCACAATTATAACCTTTGCAGCATCTCCACACTCATGCGATCAAAATTCAGACACTTGGCGTCTGGCTCATATTTATGACGGTTGTAGTCTCCTGGGGTCATGCGATCACCTTTTGTGACCTTCTGACAAGCAAAGTCAGTGGGGAAGCCTGATTCATTTAACAAATAATTTAGCAACTTGCAGTGATTCACTGAACAACTGGCAAGAAAGGTCATAAAATGGAGCACAACTCAATTAACAAATGTCTCGCTTAGCAACAGAAATTTCGGTTCATTTATGGTCATAAGTTTTTTTTTTAATTTACATTTATATCCCGCCCTTCTCCGAAGACTCAGGGCGGCTTACAATGTATAAGGCAATAGTCTCATTCTATTTGTATATTTACAAAGTCAACTTTTTTTTTTTTTACATTTATATCCCGCCCTTCTCCGAAGACTCAGGGCGGCTTACAATGTATAAGGCAATAGTCTCATTCTATTTGTATATTTTTTACAAAGTCAACTTATTGCCCCCCCAACAATCTGGGTCCTCATTTTACCTACCTTATAAAGGATGGAAGGCTGAGTCAACTTTGGACCTGGTGGGATTAGAACCTGCAGTAATTGCAGGCAGCTGTGTTTTAATAACAGGCTTCTTACAGCCTGAGCCACACCGCGGCTCAGTTGAGGAGTAAGCAATAAGAATATCTTGTACTGAACAGCGATTTAAGCCCCAACTTATGAATGTCCTAAAGTTTCTTTTTCCTCTTTTGGCTCCAGTCATTAAATTTCTGGTTTTCAGAAACTTCAATCCAGTTGCTCTGTTTATATTGTGGTATTGTCAAGTGATTTCCTTGTTGTAGCACCTTGTAGCAATTGTAGCACCTTGTTGTAGCAATTGAACAGCAGTGCCTCAGATAGAAAGTCCATACAGAGAGTAGTAAGGACAGCCGAGAAGATTATAGGAAGCTCGCTTCCTGTTATTCAGGATACTGCTTATAAGCGCTATGTGCTTAGCGCTCAAAGCATTGTTAGAGACCCCACACACCCACTTCACGGTCTGTTTCTGTTGCTCCTCTCTGGGAGGAGGTTTTGAAGTATTTCTAGCAGGACCATCAGATTCTGTAGCAGCTTTGTTCCCTATGCCATCTGTCTGGTAAAGTCGCAAGATTTGTTTCTCTTGCCATGTACATGTTGTTTCTCTGTGTCATATAATATATGTGGGTATATGCATATTTATTTATTATTTTGTCATGTTTATGTAGCGTGCATTGGAGGTGGTGACCCTTTGAGAGCTGTCTACAATGAAATTTTATTTTTAATGTATGCCGATTAAAGGTAAAGGTAAAGGTTCCCCTCGCACATATGTGCTAGTCGTTGCCGACTCTAGGGGACGGTGCTTATCTCCGTTTCAAAGCCGAAGAGCCAGCGCTGTCCGAAGACGTCTCCGTGGTCATGTGACTGGCATGACTCAACGCCAAAGGTGCACAGAACGCTGTTACCTTCCCACCAACGGTGGTCCCTATTTTTTCTACTTGCATTTTTACGTGCTTTCGAAACTGCTAGGTTGGCAGAAGTATGCTGATTAGTGTCCATTTAAAGTGACAATAAAGTTATTCTAAGTTTTAAATTGTTCTTTTGTTCCTTGTCCTTGGATTGTCTAAGCACATACTTCAACAGGCATCTAGAAACAGTTGAGGGAGAGGGAGTATAGATAGATTGTAAGCATCAGAAATGTCCCTTTTTCAACTCTTCTTATCCTGCTATGCAGAAACCATGCTGCTTGCTGACTTTTTTTCCCCCCTGAAAGTGACATTTCTCCACATTAGGTCAAAGTACAGAGGTTTACGGACACTGCTGGACATTTAAATGGATTTCCTGTAGGTTTTCTTCCACATCCAAAACACACACTCCTAGTGTTCTACAGGGTCACTGAATATTGTCACTGGGATTATTGGAATGAAGCTCCCGTATTTTCCTTGAGCTACAATCAGGCTTTGGTTAAATTAGCTCTGCTCTCCAAATGATGAAATTTTCAGCTTGCCTGTGTTTTTTTTAAAGCTACCTCTTGCTGTCTACCCCAGGGGGTGTCGGTAAGCATTTGCTGTTTGCTTCAGTCATCAGAGTTTTCTCATTAAGGAAAGTTTCCCTTTCTTGCTCCCTCTCCTCTTCTCCCCCTCCTATTTCCTTCTTTTTTTATGTCATTCTTCACTCCCATCACTGGAGGTGGGAAGTTTTCCCTCACCTGTTCTTGCTTATGAAATTAAATCCCAATTTAGCCTGGGTCAGTAACAGAATTCCAATTTGTATTTCAATTTTGCAAATCCGTAAACTCTTTGAAGCTTAAAATAATATTAAATTATGATTAGGGCTTCCTTTCCTTTCCTTTCCTTTCCTTTCCTTTCCTTCCCTTCCCTTCCCTTCCCTTCCCTTCCCTTCCCTTCCCTTCCCTTCCCTTCCCTTCCCTCCCTCCTTTCCTTTCCTTTCCTTTCCTTTCCTTTCCTTTCCTTTCCTTTCCTTTCCTTTCCTTTCCTTTCCTTTCCCTTCCCTTCCCTTCCCTTCCCTTCCCTTCCCTTCCCTTCCCTTCCTTTCCTTTCCTTTCCTCCCCCTTTTCCAATTGCAGTTTTCTCTCTCTGCTTTAAAACTTTGTGGCTGGAAAGGCAGGGAAAGGAGAACAACTTGCTAAAAAGTCTCCAAATACTTTTTAAGCTACCATTTATCTTCTTGTGCCATTTCAGCTCTTCAAGGGATTCCTGGGGGATGACAAAACTCTTGCCTGAAACTTTTGACAGCTGCTTTTCTTGTGACTGGAACTTTGTTTAGGTTATTTCAACTTAGGTTTTCCTAATTAAAATCAGCATTCAAGAAGAGATGCATTATGTTTGTGTCTTTTAACAAGAAATTCGGAAAGTACCTGGCAATGTACTTCAATCCACTTAAAAAACATTTGGGATTTTTCAATTTATTTATTAGATATAAATGATACATTTCTGTATGGGGAAAAAAGCTTTGAACAAAAATGTACAACAGCAAATAATTGAGTTTTTATTTGTTTATTTCGTTTTCTTGGTTGGCAGAGGAATCATTCATTGTTTGCAAATAATCTGTATGCCTTGATATTTTTTTCTTCATCATAAAACAGACATTTTGATCTGGGCAGCTGATCAATTACTGCAGTTACCATGTGTCAAAGACGTATCATAATAAGGACCAGTAAAAAGGACCAGATAGTCTATTTAGGGTGCAACAGTCCTTTCTCTCTCTCCCTCTCTCTTCCTCCTCTCTCTCTCCCTGTATCTCTCACTTTCTCTCCCTCCCTCCCTCCCTAGTCTGGAGGCTTTTAAGAACAGATTGGCCATTTGTCCAGAATGGTTTAAGTCCTGCTGCTTGAGCAGAGGGTTGGACTATAAGACCTCCAAGGTACCTTCCATCTCTTTTGTACAGTTACTGAATCAGAAGACAAGTCACTTCTCTAAGGGAAAAACTAGATGCATTTGGCCCTAAGCACTGCAGAATAGAATTGAAAACTGGCCATGCTGACTTCATTTTTGCCCGAAAACATAAGATTATCTGATTTGCAAGCAAAACAGAATAATAATAACAACAACAGAGTTGGAAGGGGCCTTGGAGGCCTTCTAGTCCAACCCCCTGCCCAGTCAGGAAACCCTACACCATCTCAGTCAGATGGTTATCCAGCATTTTCTTAAAAATTTCCAGTGTTGAAACATTCACAACTTCTGCAGGCAAGTCGTTCCATTTATTAATTGTTCTAACTGTCAGGAAATTTCTCCTTAGTTCTAAGTTGCTTCTTTCCTTGATCAGTTTCCACCCATTGCTTCTTGTTCTACCTTCAGGTGCTTTGGAGAACAGCCTGACTCCCTCTTCTTTGTGGCAACCCCTGAGATATTGGAACACAGCTATCATGTCTCCCCTAGTCCTTCTTTTTATTAAACTAGACATACCCAGTTCCTGCAACCGTTCTTCATATGTTTTAGCCTCCAGTCCCCTAATTATCTTTGTTGCTCTTCTCTGCACTCTTTCTAGAGTCTCAGCATCTTTTTTACATCCCGGCGACCAAAACTGAATGCAATATTCCGAGTGTGGCCTTATCAAGGGATTATAAAGTGGCACTAACACTTCACGTGATCTTGATTCTATCCCTCTGTTTATGCAGCCCAGAACTGTGTTGGCTTTTTTAGCAGCTGCGGCACACTGCTGGCTCATATCTAAATGGTTGTCCACTAGGACTCCAAGATCCCTCTCACAGGTACTACTATTGAGTAAGGTACCACATATATGGTACCTGTGCATTTTGGTTTTTTGGCCTATATGTAGAACCTTACTTTTTTCACTGTTGAATTTCATTTTGTTAGATAGTGCCCAATGTTCAAGTCTGTCAAGATCCTTCTGTATCTTGAGCCTATCTTCTGGAGTGTTGGCTATTCCTTCCAGCTTGGTGTCATCTGCAAATTTGATGAGTTCCCCATCTATCCCTTTGTCCAAATCATTGATGAAGATGTTAAAGAGTACTGGGCCTAAAACAGAGCCTTGGGGTACTCCACTGCATACTTCCCTCCATGTGGATGTAGTTCCGTTGAGGACTACACGTTGAATGCGGTTGGTCAGCCAGTTACGAATCCATCTGGTGATGGTGCATTTTTCTACTTTATCTAGTAGTAGGTTATGGTCTACTTTATCAAATGCTTTACTGAAGTCCAAGTAAATTATATCGACAGCATTCCTCTGGTCTGCTAATTTTGTCATTTTGTCAAAGAATGCGATAAGATTAGTCTGGCATGATCTGTTTTTGACAAACCCATGTTGGCTTTTGGTTATTACTTTGTTTGCTTCTAGGTGTTCGGTGATTCGTTGCTTGATTATCTTTTCCAGAATCTTCCCCGGTATTGAAGTCAGGCTGATAGGTCTGTAGTTTCTTGGATCTGTTTTTTTTTCCTTTTTTGAAGATGGGAACTACATCAGCTCTTTTCCAGTCCTCTGGCAGTTCCCCTGTGCTCCAGGATCACTCACTGGTCCTTTGACCAAAGAACTGGACTCTGCTTCTCATCAACACATGATTCTGAGAACTTGAATCACCAACTGAGATTCTTGTGGGGTGAGTTTGGGGATGGTTAAATGCTTTCTGTCTGCAGGAAATTACCGGGAGGAAGTTTCATAATTTTTTGAATCAGACTCAGTTGTGCATGCTTTTCTAGGGACTTATAAGAGAAACTCTTTTATGATGTACTTTGCTGGCTAGGGAATTAAGTGGACGCTAATTGAAAAGAGGGGGAAGAACATACTTTTTCAGAGTCTTTTTTATTTTCCCCTGTTATCTTTACCAAGGAGCGAAATGAGTTCTTTAAATAGCTGCCTGATTGAGCAATGTATCTTTAAATGAGCTTATTTTCTGTAAGCTTTCTGCTAACTGATTTCCCTCCCCTCCCTTTTTAATGACCTCCTTTTAATAACAACGAGTAGGAGAAATTAAAGCATCTACATATTACCTGACAAGCGCACAAGGATTCGGTTTAAGGGAGATGTCATCCAAGTATTGAGTGATGCAAACTCAATGCACATTTGTATTGGGTGAAGGTCATTGTGTAGTGAAGGAGTACAAAAAGTGTGGCCCACCAGTTGTTCTTCTGTGGTTCCCTGAATGGCTGGGGCCAAAAATCCATCAATTTGAGGTTTGTTTTTTAAATAGTCATCTTCAGTTCTTTAGACAGAGCAGTGAGGTGGCCTAGATGCTCGCCTCCCTCTTAGAAAGTTGAGAGTTCAATCCTAGGCAGTGACAGATGTTTCTCTTTCAGGGCTCAAAGAGAAAATATCTGCTGCAAACTCCACTTAGGCATCAGCAAGGGCATCCGGCCAGTAAATCTTCAGCTCCATTCAATCGCCTGACTCTGCCCTGAGAAAACGGGATTATGGGGTCATAAAAAGAAAAAAAAACAAGTTCCTTAGTCAATGCAATTTGTAAGTGTGAAGGGGGGAAAAAAGATGTGACTGAAAGCAGTCCTCTGCACCTGGAAGGCGCATCACTGAAATGGCTGAAATTTCCCAACCTCAACTTATTTCCCCCACCCCAAAAGGCTAGGAGGCTAGGAAAGCCACTGAAGGAGTATGATACTTCCCCAGCCTGTTGAGAGAAACATAGACCCATCTCAGTGGCTTTCACTCTGGCATTCCAGCCAGTTGTTTGGCTACATTCACCTCTTTGACAGGCATCCACAACTGCCTAGTTGAGCCATGTTTTGGTCTTTTCAGGAATATATTGATGTTCTTAGGTGTTGTGTCCCACTCCTCCGCTGACGGTCGGGTCAGGGAAATCCGAGTCAGGCATGCCTCTGCAGCTCTGCCAAAGTCCTAGCAAAGTCCTCAGGGCAGGCAGGAGACCAGAAAGTGACTTCAGCAAGATATGTTTAGACTTTGCCTGACTCAGAGAATGCCAGAAAGCAGATCCTTTATATAGGCCATGGGGTGTGACTCCATGAATCAGCACTTATCCAGGCCTGCCCCTCCCTTCCTTCTGTTGCCTCTGCCTATCAAGTCTTCTGACGCGAGGGTCACTCCAGTCGGCAGCTGTTGGCAATTGACCTCCCTCAGGCTCACATGCTGTGGAGGAGGGGGAGGGGTCTAGTTGCTCCGTTTGCCTGGGCATGGAGCCAGAGCTGGGGGCTGGAGGTATTTCCTCTTCAGCCTATCTGGGCATGGAGCCAGGGCTGGGGCCGGGAGGCATACTAGGACATTCCTCCGTGTTCGGAAGCAGATAAGAAGGCCCCGGCTGTGGTGAGATCGGACGAGACACAACATTAGGTTAGTTCACTTCTTCAGCGTAGAAAAAGAGAAACTTACCCAGAGGGTAGAGGGGAGAACAGGAGAGGAGAGAAGGTAGGCTGCAATTGAATGAGAAAGCAACATCTTAAAACTTCAGCAATGGAAGGCAATAAACCAGGTTGACATATCCAGTTGAAAAGACCATAGGTAAGCAGCTACATTCTGCTTCAAACCCTGCCTGGAGCTCAGCTTGACTCTCAGCAGCAAGAGAGTTGGCATCAACTGCAGCTCGACACACATAAGGAGCAACCAAGCTGAAGCAGCACAAAATGTCTATGCATCCCATGGGTGCATAATTTCAAGGAGGCAAAGTTTCTATGTTATCTACTGATAAGACAGAAAAGAGCCCACTAAGCCAAAGCTCTCTTCCTAAAATTCCTCCTGGCTCTCCCCACTTTGAAGCAGGGCCCTTGGGATGCTATGCCAAGCTTGCTGTGGCCCTTGAGGTTGGAATATACGATCTAACATTCATAAGAGAGAGGCGATTTTCTCTATCAACGTTTTTTTCTCTAAGGCTAAGCCGAACTTCAGAGGAGAAGCAACCCAGCCCCCATTTTTTCGGTGTTTTTTTGCCTCCCTTCTGAAACCTCTTCCAGAAATTCTGCACACACACATATATAGAAGCTCTTCCGATCTGGCTGTTGGAACTGATGGCCAAAGCTTTAGTTTAAGGTGATGCAAATGGAGAAGAATGGGACACCTTTTCATCTCGACAAAGAGAATCACTTTGCTTCACAGAGCAGAAGCAGGGCCACTTTTCACAAGTTCAAATCTTTTCTTCTAAAGGTAGCTCTTAAACAAAACAAAACAAAACCAAAAAAGGAGAGAGAGGCAAGGAAAGGCTATCCAATAGGCTGTAATAAAGTCGGTTGTTATGGACCTGGTCCTGGGAATGTGGAAGCCAAAGTAACCTCAACCTTGATTTTCTTTGGTATACGAGAAGGCAAAGAGAAATTCCTCTGATAGGCTTGCACATCATTTTGTTATTGTACAACATTGCACAACATTCCTGAAATCCTTACTATTGCTGGTTCGTGACCTTGCCTACCTCAAAGGGCTGGCATTGGTTAAACCCCAGCTGGAGAATTTTAAGCAGTCTGAATTTTAAGCTTTTGCTGTTAATCCAAAATGAACTGTGCACAACTGTGCACATAAAGTGAATAGATGTGAAAATGTACTTTTGTGCAGAAAAGAAGTCTTTGTGGGAGGAAAAACCTCCTTTAAACCATGCAGTCAAATGTCCTCTTATCAAACCAAATTAACTCGGGAAAGAGGAAATAGGCAAGAGAAAGCACTGTAGAATTATAAAGTAAGTCAATTACACTTGAATGAGATTTGGAATTTTAAAATGTACAGAAAGAAAGAAGGGTCTGAGAACAAACTTGCTTAGCTTTTCGTATTTCACCCTTCCTTACAGGTACAGTAGTCCTCAACTTTTCATTGGTTGTTTAATGCAGGGGTCTCCAACCTTGGCAACTTTAAGACTTGTGGACTTCAACTCCCAGAATTCCTCAGCCAGCATCTGACGAACTCTGGGAGTTGAAGTCCACAAGTCTTAAAGTTGCCAAAGTTGGAGACCCCTGGTTTAAAGTATCTTCAAAAGTATGATGTTTTTGGAAAGTTTTGGTGTCGTAAAACATCACTCCTCAAACCCATGGTCCCATGATTGCAAACTGGGTGCTTGGCAATCTGTTCACATTTAAAGTGAGTTGCCAACCACCAGTGATCACATGATCACTATTTGCAATTCCTCTGCTGGCTTCCCCAGGAAGTCAATGGGGAAGCCAGCAGGGAAGGTTTTAATCTCCCACTATCTAGTGAAGAATTTCCCTTCCCTTCCATGCAAGGGGCAGTGGGCAGGCAGGGACAGAAATCATTCATTGGGATGCAGAATAAAGCTTGGATCTTCAGGATCCCTACCTCATCTCTCCAGCCCAATGCACAGTTTCCTCTCCCTTCTGTGAACAGGAGGGAGATTGTGCTGTGAGCTGGAGAAATAAGATTGGGATCACAAGGAGCTCTGCTTCATCTCTCTGATCCAGCTCAGGAGTTGCTCTGAAGAAAATTTGTGGGTTACATTGGAGTAACAAAGCAGGGATAAAGTGACTAAAAGCCTGGAGACTAAAACATATAAATATGCAGGAATTGGGTATGGCTATTCTAGAGAAAAGAAGGACTAGGGGGTAATATGATAGCAGTATCATTTGGCAGGCTGCTTTTTTGCTCCATCTACTAAATTCAGGGGTGTCAAACTGGCGGCCTGTGGGCCAGATGCGTCACATGTAGGCCATGCCCACAGGCAACATGACACCATGAGTTTGACACCCGTACACTAAATGATCCATGTAGTTGCGTAACAACTACAATTGGGAGAACTAAGATTGCAATTATTGAGTGAAGCAGTCACGTGGCCATCTTGTTTAATGCTCACTTCACTCAATATCTGAGATTCTACTCCCAATTGCATTGGTAATTCAAGGACTACCTTTATTTCGTTTGTCTTTATATTGAGAACGGCTTGTTGTTTCTTATAGTTTTAAGAAACTATGGAGGCAAGTGAAAGCTAGCCTTTTGGAAAGCTGGGCTGCTGGGTTACTCATTCAAGTAATATGTTCTATGTCTGACCACAAGTTCTTCAATGTCTACTGAAGGACAAGATGGTTTATCCAGCTTCCCAGCATGAGGTGAACCAACCAGATGTTCTAAGTGCATTGTTGAGCTTTCTCATACAATAGGACTACGTGTCACGTATACTTTCAGAACAGAAATTTGTAGATGTAATCTTTTCATTAACAGCTGAAGCAGATTTAAAATATTATTCTCTACAGGAGATCCTGGAAACTTGCGCTTAAAGAAAAATACTGTAATGCAGGACTGATTGACAAATAGTATAAGGCAATTTCCTATGTTCCTCTGAAAAAAAAATCAGTATATAAATATATAAAAATAATATTCAATAATGAATATTATTTGAATATGTGAATATTATTGAACTCTTTGCACATTTAATTATTCTACCTAACCAACAAATTACCACCCAATCTCATACTTATTCTTCTGATTAGTTTGTGCCACTCATTACAATGTCCTCCATTTGCTTGCTATTAGGTATTATCTTACCAGTTGCTCGCCTACTACTAGAGTAGAGAAGGTTCTGCTCTATGTCTTGCTTCTTTGTTGACAGACCGTGGCAACTTTTTTCTCCAATTTAACTCATAATTCAACTATGCTTTGACTACTGTGTCCCTAAACTATACTTTATGCACTTGTGTATATATATATAAACACACATACACACACATATTTGGGGGATTAGTGCAGGGAACTATGTATGGGTGAGATCACAATTTACCCCTTCCTCTGTAAACATTCCACTGGAGATCTTTTCAAAGGCAGAATTTAACTTCCCTTCTGTAGGAGATTGTAAATTAGCATGGGAGAATCAACTTGTTAAACTTTTAAATAGAATTCATGTAGACTAGACTAGACTAGACTAGACTAGAATAGACTAGACTAGACTAGACTAGAATAGAATAGAATAGAATAGAATAGAATAGAATAGAATAGAATTCTTTATTGGCCAAGTGTGATTGGACACACAAGGAATTTGTCTTGGTGCATATGCTCTTGGAGTACATAAAAGAAAAGATACATTAGTCAAGAATCATAAGGTACATCACTTAATGATAGTCATAGGGAGACAGTCAATATAAATCTTAAGGATACCAGCAACAAGGTTACAGTTCATACAGTCATAAGTGGAAGGAGATGGGTGATGCGAACGATGAGAAGATTAATAGTAGTGCAGACTTAGTGAATAGTTTGACAGTGTTGAGGGAATTATTTGTTTAGCAGAGTGATGGCATTCGGGGGGGGAAACTGTTCTTGTGTCTACTTGTTCTGGTGTGCAGTGCTTTATAGTGTGCTATATAGCTACAGTTAACAAAATCTGGGATGCAAAAATCACAATAACTTCTAAGTTATAGAAAAAGAATACAGGGAACACTAACACCTTGCTGATCATCCAGATTTTTGCCGCTCAGTTCTGGTAGCACAATGCAAAACAGCTTGTTATTGAGGACTAAAACTTACTGTGTTTTAGCTAGAATGAGAAAACAGACCCTTGAGAAAGCGTAATAGAAGCAAGATGTACAGAACTTAGTCTGGTGACTCATAACATGAGCAGGCATGTGATAAAATTGCAATAATGACTCAGGGCATCATCCCATAGATGGCTATTCAAAAGAAAGCTGTGCTGAAATCATATGCATGGGTGAATAATTTTGTCCGTGTGCGTATGTGCCTTCAAGTCAGTTTTTAATCCCTACCGACTACCTGGATTAGTCCCTGAAGTTTTCTTGGTAAGGTTTTTTTTTTTTTGAAAGTGGGTTGCTGTTTCCTTCTTCCTAGAGCTGAAAGAGGAAGGTTAGTCCAAGGTCATCTTAGCTGGCTTCGTGCCTAAGGCAGGACTAGAACTCAGTGCAGGACTAGAACCAGTGCATCAAAGTGGGTGGACATTTGCCTTCTGGAAAATAGGTGACTTTTGAGATTTACAGTTATAAGCCATTGCAGTTGTAAATGAAGGCAATACAGAATCACAGAAACATTGGGCTGGAAGAGACCTTGGAGGTGACTAGATTCAAAGTTATGACTGGCTTTTTTATGACGATCGTTAAGTAAATGCCACAGTCATCAAGCAACTAATAAAAAGAAGGACTAGGGGAGACATGATAGCAGTGTTCCAATATCTCAGGGGCTGCCACAAAGAAGAGGGAGTCGGGCTGTTCTCCAAAGCACCTGAGGGTAGAACAAGAAGCAATGGGTGGAAACTAATCAAGGATGCAACTTAGAACTAAGGAGAAATTTCCTGACAGTTAGAACAATTAATAAGTGGAACGACTTGCCTGCAGAAGTTGTGAATGCTCCAACACTGGAAATTTTTAAGAAAATGTTGGATAACCATCTGTCTAAGATGGTGTAGGGTTTTCCTGCCCGGGCAGGGGGTTGGACTAGAAGGCCTCCAAGGTCCCTTCCAACTCTGTTGTTATTATTATAACTAATGCAGTTATAATAATAACTAATAATAACTAATGCAGTCGTTAAAATTTTCCCCAATGGGTGTTTTTGCTGGAAACCAGAAGTATAAAACCAGGAACCAGCAAATAATATCAAAAATTGTGGTGACCTGACCGCAGGACACTGCAAATCACTCTAAAGGTGATTGCCAATTGCCAATGCACCCGCAATCACAAGACTGTGGGTGTGTCCATCACAATTCTGAAAAATGTTGTAAGTAACTCTGGGGAGGTCTGTCGTATGTTTGAATGATCATTGAGTACCTTGCTCATAAGTCGAGGACTGCCAGCACTAACAAATGGAGCTATTTGGGTATGGTGACAGTGTATTGATACAGGTGTTACTGTTTTATGTATTGTTTGTTTGGATTGTATTACCTGGCTGTGTAAGTCACCCAGAGTCAATTAGATTGAAGTGGTGCAGAAGTCATAGCAATAAATAGTCCTACGGCTGTCTCTGTGTTAGCTGCATGAGGTAGCTCATGATTTATCTGCTTGTAGGAACTGCTCAGCATGTAGCAAGAGATTTGATTAGAATGTAAACCTATCAAAGAGGAAGAGAAAGGAAACATTTCTTCTGCTTTAACAAAGGACAGGAGGAAATGCCTTAATTCATTTGGTTTTCATATATCATGAGAGGGGCTCTCTTCTTTGAATCACATTATCAGAATATTACTTACTGGATAGGCAAATATAAAATCTAAAGATGGACGCTTACAGAGGCTCAAAGCTTGGCCCTTCCATATGTCTTAGTACACAGGGCGCGCAGCACACTCTGGCTGTGTGTTGTTTCGCTGCCTTTTCGTAGGAAGACAGATTATCTCCCCTCATGAGGAGGTTCAAAACAAAGAACTATGCTCTGCATATTTTTTCACTTAAGCAGGCGACTTGTTATCACAATGTTTGTAGCCCTAGAGAGGCACTGCTGATGCTACAGAACAATGCCTGATGGAAATCCCAGAATTGCTTAGGAATTCCACTCCTAGCGATGCCTGAGGATTCCTAACCGGCATTCGGTGCTCAGCAGAAGCTGAACAGAATTTTCCGATCTAATTATTCAAAACTGAAAGAAAGCCTGCAATTTTCAAGCCTGTTTAGGTTTATATGCAAAGGATACAACTACAATAGAAGCTTGGAAGCATTTGCATACTTGGTGGAAAATTTAGCCCAAATTTGCTTTTTTTTAAAAAAAAAAATTTGGGGTAACTTTTGATGTAGCCAGCAGATGGCAAGAAAATAAAATTACTTTTTAAATTTCTTTTTCTGTTATTTAAATAAATCTCATGAAGAGATTTATAATTTATAGAAGGACAGGAATCTCTGGGGTTATACAGTTAGTCCTCGACTTACGACCACAATTGAGACCAGGATTTCTGTTGCTAAGCAAGGCTGTTGTAAAGTGAGTCACACCCAATTTTACCACATTTTCTGCCATGGTTGCCACTCATTCATTCATTCATTCATTCATTCATTCATTCATTCATTTATTTATTTAATTAGATTTTTATACCACCTTTCTCCCGAAGGACTCAGAGCAGTTAACAGCCATATAAAAACATAATAATAAATATAATAAAACAATAATTAAAAAACCTATCAAATACGGCCCTATATAAAATACATATAAAACAATAAAACCAATTGAATTAAAACCCCAATAACAAGAATTAAAATTCTAAAATCCTATGCCAGTCCTGCTTGACAAAATAAATATGTCTTCAGCTCACGGCGAAAGGTCCGAAGGTCGGGAAGTTGACGGAGTCCCGGGGGGAGTTCGTTCCACTCATGCCGTCATTAAGTGAATCTCCCATTAAATTTACTCCTCAGAAACCGTCTGGGAAGATCGTAAATGGTGGTCGTGTGACCCTGGGACACTGCAACTGTTTTAAATACATGCCTGAATTTTGATCATGTGACCATGTGGATGATGCAATGGCCGTAAATGTGAGGATCGGTTGTAAGTATTTTTTTTCAGTGCTGTTGTAACTTCAAATGGTCACTAAAAGAAGGGTTTTAAATTGAGGACTACCTCTAATACATTTTTTGTCAAGGGAGCCTAATGGATGGGTTAGCTTCTGGGATGTTATATTGTTTTGTCATTATTTCTAGTTCTACATAAAGATGAGGAACATATGGCCCTGGACTAAATCCATCCCACTGTATATTAAACATCCCCAGTGTTAGATTTGGGCAATAACGAGGCAGGAGACCAGGATAGTGACAACAGCTCTTTACTATATGGTGAACCCAGCAACCAGGCTGGGGAAAAACCTCTCCTTATATACAGTTCAACCGGCGGCTTTAACCAATCAGCAACGTGCTTGTTTCCCGCCAAAACCATTTAAAGATACATTACACTCCTTCCCCCCAGAAAACACTTTACCCATATTTACATGCTATTTACATATTATTTTTCGACGTAATCACGCAAATAGACTGGGCGTCTCCTGACTCTTTCGGACCTGCGCAGTACATTCCCTGGGAGTGGGTCGAGCTGACCGGAGGGGCTGTTTGCTCCTCTCAGCTCCTTCTCTAGGCCATCCGGCCCTGGATTATTAGCAGAGTCGTCCCTGCTGTTTTCTACTGGAACCTGTGGGCGTCGCTGGACCTCCGGAATGTCAGATAAGTCCTGCGAGTTCTCCGGGTTTGAGTCAGCTGTGGAATCAAACATTGTGTAGTCAGGGCCCGTTTCTATTAATTCTGATTGTTCGGCTATTCGTTTTCGTATTTGGTCTATGTGGCGCCTCCATACTCGGCCGTCCCTTAACTCCACCAAGTATGACTTTGGACCTGTTCTGTTTAGGATTTGTCCTGCTATCCAGGTTGGGCCTTCACCATAGTTGTGTGCCCACACTCGGTCACCTATGTCCATTCCTCTTGTTTTTCCTATTTCCCCCTTGTAACCCTCCGGCGTATAGTTTGGATTTAGCCGGTCTAGGGGGCACCTGAGCTTTCGGCCCATTAGTAATTCGGCTGGGCTTCTGCCGGTTGTGACACAGGGGGTTCTGTGTTGGACGGCCAGGAAAACATCGATTTTCGTTTGCCAGTCGTCTGGCTTAAGTCTGGACAATGCCTCTTTTGCGCTCCGGATGGAACGCTCTGCAAGGCCATTCGTCGCAGGGTGGAAAGGCGCCGAGAGGGCATGTCGGATGCCCTCTTCTGCCAAGTACTCCTCAAATTGGGTTGCCGTGAATTGCGGGCCGTTATCAGAAACTAGCGTGTCGGGCAACCCATGGGTTACAAATAGGTGCCGTAGGACTGAGATCACGGCCTCGGCTGTCATGGATCTCATGAAAATGATTTCCAGCCATTTGGAGTAGGCATCTACTACGACCAGGAAGGTTTGGCCGTGGAAGGGGCCGGCAAAATCAATGTGTATTCTAGACCAGGGGCCCTGGGGTTTCTCCCATTCCCGAACCGGGGCCGTTGGGGGTAGCGGTCTGGACTCTTGGCAGGCCTGGCATTTCCCTACCCTTTCAGCAATTTCTGAGTCCATTAAGGGCCACCACACATAGCTTCTCGCTAGGCCCTTCATCCTAACGATCCCTGGGTGACCCTCGTGGAGGAGATCCAACACCCTTTTCCTCAATTTTTCTGGGATCACCACTCTATCCCCCCATAGCAGGCACCCCCCTTGAGCCGACAGTTCCCCACGTTTTTTTACAAATTCTTTAAAACGCTCGCCCGGCGCAGCGGGCCATCCTCTTTGTACCCAACCGAGTACAGTTCTCAAAGTAATGTCCCGGTATGACGCCCGAGCCACCTCCTTAGACGTGACTGGGCCAGAGTCCAGAGAGTCAATTAGCAGGATGGGCGCCCCCGGAGTGGGGTCTTCGATCGCCCCTGGTAGTGGGCATCTGCTTAAAGCGTCCGCATGCCCCAACTCTTTTCCAGGCCGATGTTGCAGTTTGTAGGAATAGGCGGCTAAGAAGATAGTCCATCGGGTCAATCGTGGCGAAAGTGCCACAGGCGTTGGGCGGTCGCCAGCCAGTATCCCTAACAGTGGTCTATGGTCTGTAACAATTTCAAAGTTTCTACCAAAAACGTATTCGTGAAACTTTTTTACCCCTGACACAATGGCTAGCGCTTCCTTATCCAACTGGCTATAGTTCCTCTCTGTCGAGGACATCGTTCTGGAGTAAAAGGCTATTGGGGCTTCTGTGCCATTTGGAAGTCTGTGGCTGAGCACAGCCCCCACCCCGTAAGGGGAAGCATCGCAAACCAATAATAATGGCAATGAGCTATGATACTGAATCAGTAAGCTATCGCTCGAGAGTAGGTTTTTTACTGCTTCGAAAGCCCTAGCTTCCGACTTTCCCCAAGACCAAGCAGTATTCTTTCCCAGTAGCTTATGTAGCGGCTCGGCAACGGTCGCCTTATTTTTTAAAAAGACCGCGTAAAAATTGACTAGACCCAGGAATGCCTGTAGCTCTGTTTTGTTTTTGGGCGCTGGAGCCTTTCGTATTGCCTTGACCTTGCTTTCAGTGGGGTGAATTCCCTGCTTGTCTATTCTGTATCCCAAGAACTCTACGGATTCTACCCCAATCTGGCATTTATTCACTTTAACCTTTAGACCGGCTGACCAGAAAATGCCCAGAACTTTTCTCAACCGCTCCCCCAATTCTTCTAAATTTTCGGCTGATATCAATACATCATCGAAATAGGGGACTACCCCCGGGAGCCCCTGCAGAAGTCGCTCCATTAAATTTTGGAATAGCCCAGGGGCCACACTCACCCCAAACTGTAACCGGGTACACTTGAAAGCACCTCGGTGGGTCACAATCGTTTGGGCTTCGGCTGTGTTGGCGTCTACGGGCAGTTGTTGATAGGCTTGGGCCAAATCTAACTTGGCAAAAACGTTCCCTTGCCCCAGCGAGTGCAGTAAGTGTTGCACCACGGGAACCGGGTAAGCGCTTTTCTGTAAGGCTTTGTTTAACGCCGCCTTGTAGTCAGCGCAGATTCTAACTGACCCATCTGGTTTCACTGGGGTGACGATTGGCGTTCCCACTGCGTGATCGACTGGCACCAGAATCCCTGACTGATGAGCTTGTCTAGCTCCTTGTCAATCTTGGGTTTAAGGGCAAAGGACTCTCCTTGCCTTTAACCTAATGGGGCTACCTGGGGTCTAAATTGAAGGAAATAGGGGTCCCTTGTACTTGCCCAGGCAGTCCTTGAAAACATCTTCGAACTCGTTCATGAGTGTGTCTTTTAGGTTAAAGTCACTTCTGTAGATGCCAGTCACTCCCATGCCCAATGCGCGGAACCAGTCTAGTCCCAACAGACTTGGCAGGGTCCCTTCGACTATCGTGATGGGCAGGGTCTTCTTGTGTGGTCCGTATCGACGCTGGACGGAGGTGGTCCTCGAACAGGGATGCGATTCCCTTGGTAGTCGTGGCACTCGTAACCGTTGTGTTTGCAGTTTGCGTTTGGCGATTCTCGCAAAGCTTTAAAGTGTCCCAGGACATGATTGTGATCGCTGACCCGGTGTCCACTTCTAGTCGGCACGGCACTCCTTCAATTTTGGGTTTAGTGAAGGTTTTCTTCTCGACGCGGGTTGCTGCACGGCCTATGATCACGGTCGTTCGATTTGAATTCGCGCCCTTTTTGTTTTGACCAATCGCGGGTCGCCTTGCCGATCCTGCGCTCTGATTGGTCGGTTTGAATTTTCGGCGGGAGGGTTGGGGTGCTCGACAGACTTGGGCCAGGTGCCCTTCTTCTCGCACCGACATGTAGCGTCCTTGAATTTGCATCGTTGACGCTGGTGTTGCCCTCCGCAACTTCCGCATTCATCCCGGTCTTCTTTGCCCCTTCTCTCGGTGAGGCAAACTCCTTCCTCATCCTCGCCGTCTGATTCGGTCTGGATTTCTTCGCTGTGGACCGGGGCTGGTTTCGCGCTCGCCGTTGGCGTGAGCGGCTTTTGTAGGGTTTCCGCTGCTTGGGTGGACATCTCATGAGCTCTGGCTTCGTCCAGAGCGTTTGCCAGCGTTAGATTGCTTTTTGATAGCAGCCGCCTCCGCAAACGCATGTCTCTGACCCCACGGATGAGTTGCTCTAGCAGCTCCTCGTCCAAATCTCGGTACCCACAATCTTTGGAGGCTTTCCTCAGGGCGGCCATGTACTCGCTGATGGACTCGCCCTCTTGCTGTCTGCGCTCTCCAAATTCAAAACGCCGTACGTACTTGGACGGTGTAGGCGCGAAATGGTTTTTTAATAAATTTTGCAGAGTTTGCCACGATACCGATTGTATCGGCGTTGGCTCTGCCAGGGCTTCCGCGATGTCGATGACCTCAGGACCGCAGTGGCTCAGGAAATATGCCCGTTTGCGGTTGTCTGGAACTCCTTGCAGTTCGTTTGCCTCTAGGAAGCTTTCGAAACGGGTCATGTACGTTCCCCATTTCTCCCTGGCTGGGTCAAATGGCGTGGGCGGAGTGTAGCTGGCCATCTCCGCGTTTCTGCCCTGAGTTTGCTGGGTTCGGTTCTTCCGTGTGTTCAGCTCGTTCTGGTGCTCTTTAGCCTCGAGATCCCACCTTCGTCGCCAGTGTTAGATTTGGGCAATAACGAGGCAGGAGACCAGGATAGTGACAACAGCTCTTTACTATATGGTGAACCCAGCAACCAGGCTGGGGAAAAACCTCTCCTTATATACAGTTCAACCGGCGGCTTTAACCAATCAGCAACGTGCTTGTTTCCCGCCAAAACCATTTAAAGATACATTACACCCAGTCTCTACTTTTCCTCCTTCCCTATAGTAGAAACCTGTTGAAGGGTCTTACTCACTTCCTTGAAAAAGCAAAATCAGCACAAAGGGGAGTTTCTATCAATCAATCGATCAAACTGTTCTGACCTAGGCTTTCCCAAACCACGAAGCAGACTCCTTGTCCCGACAAAAAAACCTTTTATTTAATTTACAGTGAATTCCTCTCCAGCAAAGTCTTTATTCTCCCACAGTCTTTCAAGATAGTTCACAATTTATCAGGCTTGGAGAGTGGCCAGGCCGATATCTTTCAGACACCACAAGACTGCAGTAATGATCTAATTGTCTCCTGCAAACTCCACTCCCCTTTTGCTCCTCTTCTATTCCCTCTGAGAGAGGCCATTCATGGGCCACTGTGGCTTTACTCCCAAGTCGACCCTTGTTCTTTAGCTGTTCCCTTCATCTGGCAACTCTGTGTGTGCGCACACTGGGAACAGGCTCCAGCTGTTTGTTTGCCTCACAGATGTCTGACTTCAAAGGCAGCTGATAACTGGCATTCGGTCCTGGCCCCCCTCTCTGCCTCCAATGCAGAGCCCTCATCAGAGCCTTCCCCAGACTCCAGGACTGGCCCATGTTCCTCCCCAATCTCCTCACTATCTGAATCTGCTGCCAGATCTGCTGGCGGGCCACAACACAATCAATCAGAATACAGCTGGAAGAGACCTTGGAGGTCTTCTAGTCCAACCCCCTGTTCAAGCAAGAGACCAGATACAATTTGAGACAAGTGGCTATCCAGCCTCTTCCTAAAAATTAGTTGAATGCTAATTAAACTCTCCATAAAATCTGGGATTCCCGAGGTCTCATTCAGAGAGGCCCATTTTAGCTCTACTGAGCAAGATTTTTACAGTTGGAAAAAAAAAAAAAGAATTGAATTTGGAATGTTTTGCATGACACATATCTCCCATCAAGATTCTAGTCTCTTCTTATATTTCCTGTGGAGCAGTCTCAACTACAAAAGTAATATAGTGTTAATTTGATCTATTTGCATAATTCATAATAGTTGCCAAGTCCATGTTTTAAATTGCACAGTCTAAAACCAGTTTGTTAAAAAAATTAAAAGCAGAG
Source organism: Ahaetulla prasina (assembly GCF_028640845.1). NCBI lineage: Eukaryota > Metazoa > Chordata > Lepidosauria > Squamata > Colubridae > Ahaetulla > Ahaetulla prasina. Next base: position 37,381,695 of record NC_080540.1, on the reverse strand, counting down.
AATGAAATATGTATCTGATTCATTTATGTAATAGGAAGCTGTTATCTTCTTTATACCAGAGAGTGGAATAAACTCAATATATTTTTTTGTGTGCATGACTCACATAGCCATCATCTAGAATGCTTTTTTAAAAAAAAAAATATAATAAGGTCACCACTTAATCACATGAGGTCTTCCTCAAAGAAACATCCATATATTAGATATTTACTGAATTGTATTCATTACCATTTGCATTGTGTTTGCAATAAGCAAGGGAAGCTATTTGGATAATTGAAGCTCTTGTCACGTAGCCAAGTGGCTGAAAAAGCAGGTTCATGCTGGAAGCTTGCAAGGAGTCCTGTGATATATCTCCCAGACTTTAAGCTCTAATTTCATCAACTATCTGGCAATGTAATAGAGACTCGATATGTCACACATCCACACATTATTCCTCAGAACGTCCTTGAGAGTAACCGGTCAAGATTTTGCACTGCTTCTTAATATAATATAACAATAGAGTTGGAAGGGACCTTGGAGGCCTTCTAGTCCAACCCCCTGCCCAGGCAGGAAACCCTACACCATCTCAGTCAGATGGTTATCTAACATTTTCTTAAAAATTTCCAGTGTTGGAGCATTCACAACTTCTGCAGGCAACTTCTTGGTACAGATAATTTTCGACTTACAACCATTTTGTTTAGTGACCATTCAAAGTTACAGCAGCATTTAAAAAAAAGTGACTTGCAACCATTTTTCGCATTTACGACTGTAAGGGCATTCCTATGATCACGTGGTTAAAATTTGGGACCAATATCTAAGGGGCTGCCACAAAGAAGAGGGGTCAACCTATTCTTCATCCTATTCTAGGGCCTCTGGTCGCCCAGACTGCTAAGACAGTCTGTTATTAACACAGCTGCTTGCAATTACTGCAGGTTCAAGTCCCACTAGGCCCAAGGTTGACTCAGTCTTCCATCCTTTATAACAGGGGTGTCCAAACTTGGTCCCTTTAAGACTTTTGATTAACTCCCAGAGTCCTCAGCCAGCAAAGCTGGCTGAGGAACTCTGGGAGTTGAAGTCCACAAGTCTTAAAGGGACCAAGGTTGGAGACCCCTGCTTTATAAGGTAGGTAAAATGAGGACAATAAATATTGTTGGGGGCAATAAAAGTTGACTTTGTATATAATATACAAATGGATGAAGACTATTGCTTAACACAGTGTAAGCCGCCCTGAGTCTTCGGAGAAGGGCGGGATATAAAGGCAAATTAAAAAAAAGACTCAATTTAAAAATAAGGAAACATTTCCTGACAGTGGGAATAATTAATCAGTGGAACAACTCAACTCCAGAACTTGTGGATGCTCCAACGCTGGAATGGACAGCCACTTGTCTGAAATGGTATAGGGTTTGCTGCTTGAGCAGGGAGTTGGACTAGAAGACCTCCAAGGTCCCTTCTAATTCTGGGCTTTTGGCAACTACCGTATACAGGTAGTCGATGACTTACAACAGTTCGCTTAGTGATCCTTTTTTCCACTGGAAAACTAAAGTGACTTATGCGCATTTTTCACACTGATGACCGTTGCAGCGTCCCTGCGGTCATGTGATTTACATTCAGATGCTTGACGACTGGTTCACATTTATGACGGTTGGCCAGGTCCCGGGTCACGTGATCACCTTTTACAACTTTCTAACAAGCAAAGTCAACGGCAGAGCCAGATTCACTTAACAACTGTGTAACTAATTTAATAACTGCAATGATTTCACTTCACAAATGTGTCAAATGGGGCAAGACTCTCTTAACACATTTCTCACTCGACAACATAAATTTTGGGCTCAATTGTGGTCATAAGTCGAGGACTACCTGTATTTATGACATTTACAGTGTCCCAGGGTCATGGGATCACTGTTTGCAACCTTCCCAAGACAGCTTCCGACAACCAACGTCAAGGTTGGGGGGGAGACAGATTTGCTTAACAACCACATGATTCTCTTAATAACTGCAGTGATTCGCTTAACAACAGTGACAAAAAAAAGGTTATAAAATGAGGTGCAACTCACAACTGCTTTGCTTAGCAATGGAAATTTTGGGCTCGATTTATGGACGTAAGCCGAGGAATACCTCTATGTGTTAGAACTGCGGTTTTCAGAATTCCAGTATTTTGGGGCTAGGAGTCCCAAAATGAGGGTTCCAAACAGGGGAAGGTTTAAAGCAGTGGAAGTCAACCTGGTTCCTACCGCCCACTAGTGGGCATTCCAGCTTTCATGGTGGGCGGTAGGGGTTTTGTCCAATACTGAAGCACTTTCCTTTTTTTTAATTTAATTGACTTTTTAAAAAATTTTCATAGCATTATTTAAAAACATTTTCATTAGGTTTTCATAAAATTCCCGGTGACAATTTAAATTTCTGAAAATATACTATTTGTATCGCCCGTGCATATGTTTAGTTCGCGTTACATAAGTAAAACTAAATGGCACTATAGTGCGACCAAGAGTTTCGTCCCAGAATAGCTTGCGCATCTCCCCCCACACCACCCAGCTGTAACAGACTAGCAGAACTGGTAGCAGGCGCCCCCCAAACCCAATCCACGATGCGCGAGAGATGGGTGGTTAGAAAATTTTACTACTAATAGAGATACAAAAGTGAGCGATAGGTATAAAAAGGTTGACTACCCCTGGTTTAAAGGTTTAAAGCAAAGAAAACCACATCCACATGGAGATTTGGAGAATAACTCATATCATTAAACTCCTTAGTGGCCAGGTGAGCATACAGGGCCAATGATCCTTTTTATACACTCTGAAAGAAAGTCAGTTTTTGCCTGTATTGAACTAAAATGAATCTTACATTATTTTGGGATCTTCTGAAACAGGAGATCAAGTAATTAAGAGGAATTGGATGTGTTAACCTTTAAAAACAGACATGGCAGAGGTCTTTGAAGTATTTAAAGGCTGAGCATATGAAACCTGGATGAGATTTATACTCTAGGATTAGCAAATGGAATTTCAGAGAAGCAAATTTCAGCTAAAGATTAGGAGACATTTCTAAGGGTAAGTCCTGTTTCACATAGCTGCTTAGGAGGACTTTCTAAAGGGTTAAGCTGAAACATGTTCCTTTGGTTTAGGAAATACCATTTTTAAAAAATATAAAATAAACTCATCCTCCCATGCTTGTTACTTGATGCTACTAAATGGAGTAAACTGTTTTCACTGGCAGAGGGTTGCAGCCAAAACGTGGCAGCCAAAACTGGAGCTCAGGAGCCCGTTTTCACTGGCAGAAGCACCAAGGGCCCGTGCTTCACTGTCTCCAGGGCGGCCAGATCTAAGTACCCCGTGGGCCATATCCAGCCCCCAGGCCTTGAGTTTGACACCCCTGATCTAGAGGGAAGTCAGGCTGGGAAAGGCCAGCTGTGCCTGAAACTGAACAATTTCACATCCCCTGATTCTTAGTACACAAAACGAGTTCACTACCAACCATCCTGTTTACAGATAAGAGAACATTACTTACTGAAGTCTTTATTTTCCCTCAAGTTAAATATACATAGCAAAATACAAATACAGGCAGTCCTCAATTTGCAACAGTTCATTTAGTGATCATTTGAAGTTGCAACAGCACTGAAAAAAATGACTTGTGACTGTTTTTCATACGACCATTGCAGGATCCCCTTAGTCAGGTGATCAAAATTCAGAGTGTAATGTATTACTGTAAGTTTTGGCGGGAGTTTTAGGCGGGAAGTATCTCGCTTCTGATTGGATGCAGCCTCTGGCTGAAGTGTATATAAGGAGAGGTTTTTCTCCAGAAGCTTTGCTGGGTCACACTATATTAAAGAGCTGTTGTCACTAACCTGGTCTCCTGCCTCGTCAATACCCAAACTTAACATTGGCGACGAGGGTGGGATTTTGAGGCAGAGCACCAGAACAGAGCTGAACTCACTACGAGAATCAAACCCAGCAAGGTGATAGCGAATGCAGCGATGACCGGCTACACGCCACCCACTCCGTTTGACCCTGCCCAGGAGACATGGGGAATATATATGACCCGTTTCGAAAGTTTCCTGGAGGCAAACGAGCTACAGGGAGTCTCCGACAACCGCAAACGGGCTTACTTCATAAGCCACTGTGGGTCCGCAGTCATCGCCGTCGCAGAAGCTCTAGCGGAGCCAACACCGCTACACTCCGTATCGTGGCAGACCCTTCAGACCCTCCTGAAGAATCACTACGCACCAGCCCCGTCCAAATACGTTCGACGGTACGAGTTTGGGGAGCGCAGGCAACAAGAAGGCGAGTCTATCAGCGACTACATGGCAGCCCTGAGACAAGCCTCCAAGCATTGCGAGTACCGCGATCTGGACGAAGAGCTGCTGGAACAACTTATACGGGGGGTCAGAGACATCCGTTTGAGGAGACGGTTGCTAGCCAAGAGCAACCTGACATTGGCAAACGCTCTGGACGAAGCCAGAGCCCATGAGATGTCCAACCATGCAGCAGACACATTACAAAAGCGACTCACGCCGATGGCGGGCGCAAAGCCGAGCACAGTCCACCACGAAGAAACCTATCGTGAGTCAACCAGCGAAGAGGAGGAAGAAGTCCACTACACCGGAAAATCGACAAGGGAAGACCCGGAGGAATGCGGAAGTTGCGGGGCGACATCAGCGCCAAAGATGTAAGTTCAGGGACGCCATTTGCTGGCGGTGTGAAAGGAAGGGGCACCTGGCTCAAGTCTGCCGAGCACCCCAACCTTCCCGCCGAAAATTCAAATCGGCCAATCAGAGCGGCTCTGAGTCAGAGATGCAAACCCCACATTCCCGCCGAAATTTCAAACCAGCCAATCAGAGCGCGATCGGCGAGGCAACCCGCGATTGGCCAGGAAAGAAAGAGCGAAGTCAAACCGAATGACTGTTACCATAGACCACGCAGCTACCCGCATCGAAGAAAAGATCTTCACAAACCCGACAATTGAAGGCGTACCGTGCCGACTGGAAGTAGACACAGGATCAGCAATCACAATCATGTCCTGGGACACTTTTGTGAAAGCCTTGCCGCACATCGCAAAGCGCAAGCTACAGAAACAACGGCTCCGGGTGCAGGATTACCAGGGCAACCGCATCCCTGTTCGAGGGACAACGACCGTCGAGGTCAAGTACGGGACATACGAAAAGACCCTGCCCATCACGTTAGTCGAGGGAACCTTGCCAAGCTTGCTGGGGTTAGACTGGTTCCGGGCGTTGGGAATGGGGGTGACTGGCGTCCACCGGAGCGGATGCAACCTGCAAAACGCCCTAATGGAGGAATTCGCAGACGTATTCGAGGACCGTTTAGGCAAGTACAAGGGGACCCCTATCTCCTTCAATTTAGACCCCCAAATAGCTCCCATTAGGTTAAAGGCAAGGAGGGTTCCTTTTGCACTCAAACCTAAAATCGACAAAGAGTTAGATAAATTAGTCAGCCAGGGGATACTAGTGCCAGTTGACCATGCCAAATGGGAGACGCCAATCGTCACGCCTATAAAACCAGGCGGGTCCATAAGAATTTGCGCTGATTACAAGGCTAGCTTGAACAAAGCATTGCAAAGAGCGCCTACCCAGTTCCAGTAGTGCAACACTTATTGCACTCACTAGGCACGGACAAGTTTTCGCCAAATTAGACTTGGCACAAGCGTACCAACAGCTACCCGTAGATGCTAGCACAGCTGAAGCCCAGACCATTGTAACGCACCGGGTGCCTTTAAGTGCACCCGGTTACAGTTCGGGGTGAGTGTGGCCCCGGGGCTATTCCAAAATTTGATGGAGCGGCTCCTACAAGGGTTACCGGGAGTCGTACCCTATTTCGATGATGTGTTGGTATCAGGGGAAGATTTAAGAGAACTGGGGAAGCGGTTAAGGAAAGTTTTGGCAAATTTTAGGGCGGCAGGATTAAAAGTCAAAGCAAGCAAGTGTCAGATAGGGGTCGAATCTGTTGAATTTTTGGGCTATAGAATAGACAAAAAAGGGATTCACCCCACTGAGAGCAAAGTCAAGGCGATAAAGAGAGCCCCAGCACCCAAAAACAAGACAGAACTCCAGGCTTTCCTGGGTCTGGTAAACTTTTACGCCGTGTTTTTAAAAGACAAGGCAACCGTTGCTGAACCGCTGCATAAGTTGCTTGGAAAAAACACTGCTTGGTCGTGGGGGAAGTCAGAGAATAGGGCATTTGAGGCAGTAAAAAGTTTGCTATCAAGCGATAGCCTGTTAATACAATACAACAACAGACTGCCGTTAGTATTGGTTTGTGATGCGTCCCCTATGGAGTAGGAGCGGTACTTAGCCACAGACTCCCAAACGGCACTGAAGCCCCTATAGCGTTCTATTCACGAACGATGTCCCCGGCTGAGAGGAATTACAGCCAGCTAGATAGGGAGGCTCTCGCAATAGTGTCAGGGGTGAAAAAATTTCATGAATACGTTTTTGGGAGAGACTTTGAAGTTATCACTGACCACAGACCGCTATTGGGATTACTGGCTGGCGACCGCCCAACGCCAGTGGCACTATCACCCCGGCTGACCAGATGGACTATTTTTCTGGCCGCCTACTCTTACAAACTGCAGCATCGACCTGGAAAAGAGCTGGGGCATGCGGACGCATTGAGCAGATGCCCATTGCCCGGGGAAATCGAGGACCCTACTCCGGCACCCCGTTCTACTAATTGACTCTTGGGACTCTGGCCCAGTCACATCGCAGGAAGTGGCTCGGCCTCCTACCGGGACATTGTTTTAAGACCTGTATTCGGTTGGGTCCAAAGGGGATGGCCCGCTGCGGCGGGGGACGGTTTTAGAGAGTTTGCAAAGAAAAGAGGGGAATTGTCTGTGCAAGGGGGGTGCCTGCTCTGGGGGGATAGGGTGGTAGTTCCAGAGAAGCTGAGAAAAAAAGTCCTGGAACTACTGCATGAGGGTCACCCAGGAATTGTAAGGATGAAGGGGCTAGCCAGGAGCTATGTTTGGTGGCCCCTAATGGACAGGGAAATCGGTGACAGGGTTGGCCGATGCCAGGTATGTCAGGAATCCAGACCACTACCACCTACGGCCCCAGTGTTGGAGTGGGAGAAACCCCAAGGCCCTTGGTCCCGCATACACATCGATTTTGCCGGCCCCTTCCACGGCCAAACATTTCTAATTGTGGTGGATGCATTCTCCAAATGGCTGGAGATCATCTTAATGAAATCCACAACCGCGGGAGCTGTCATTGCAGCACTAAAACACCTTTTCGCCACGCACGGGCTACCGGACACCCTCGTGTCCGATAACGCCCACAGTTCACCGCAGCATTATTTGAAGGGTACCTGGCTGAAGAGGGCATCCGACATGCCTCTCAGCGCCTGCTCCACCCTGCGTCGAACGGCCTTGCTGAACGCTTTGTTCGGAGTGCGAAGAAGCGCTATCACGAAGCGGCCCGGCGATTGGCAGGCACAGATCGACGATTCCTAACCGTCCAACACAGGACCCCCTGTGTGGCCACCGGCCGCAGCCCAGCCGAGCTATTAATGGGCGGAAGCTACGGTGCCCGCTAGACCGGCTACACCCGAACTACGTGCAGGACGGGTTCAAAACAAAACCAGATAGAATCCGGGAATTAAACATAGGAGACTCAGTGTGGGCACATAATTACAGCGACGGCCCAAGCTGGAAGAGGGGAATAGTCATAGACAAAACGGGCCCCAAATCTTACCTAGTGGAAATAGACGATGGCAGAGTTTGGAGGCGCCACATAGATCAATTAAGAAACAGATTGAGCGATAAGGCAGAATTAGGCGAGACCAGCCCTGACTATGATTTAATTAACCCCACAGCTGACTGGAGCCGAGAACAAACAGAAAGCGTAGAACCAAACAGAGACTTATCTGAGTCAGGCGAAGTCCAGCGACACCCTCCGGTCCCTCTAGAGGACAGCAGGTCCGAGCCGGCAAATAATCCAGGGCCGGATGGCCGGGAGGAGGAGCTCAGAGGAACGAAAAGCCCCTCCGGCAAGCTCGACTCAACTCCAGAAAGTGAATTGCGCAGGTCCGGGAGAGTCAGGAGACGCCCCACGTACCTGCGGGACTACGTAGAGAAGTAATATGTAAATATTGGCAAAGTGCCTTCTGGGAGGGAAGGAGTGTAATGTATTACTGTAAGTTTTGGCGGGAGTTTTAGGCGGGAAGTATCTCGCTTCTGATTGGATGCAGCCTCTGGCTGAAGTGTATATAAGGAGAGGTTTTTCTCCAGAGTTTTGCTGGGTCACACTATATTAAAGAGCTGTTGTCACTAACCTGGTCTCCTGCCTCGTCAATACCCAAACTTAACACAGACGCTTGGCAACTAACTCCTATATATGACGGTTGCAGTGTCCTGGGGTGATGTGATCACCTTTTGTGACCTTCTGACAAGCAAAGTCAATGGAGAAGATTCAGTTCGTAACCGTGTTACCAACTTAACAACTGCACTGATTCCTTTAACAACTGCGGCAAGAATGGTTGTAAAATTCACTTAACTGTCCATTTAGTAGCATCAAGTAACAAGCATGGGAGGATGAGTAACAGAAATTTTGGGTTCAGTTGCGTTCGTAAGGCAAGGACTGCTTGTACAGCCATCTACCCAAGAATTTTAGATTTGATTGCCTGATTAATTGGTATACATTTTTCAGCTAGAAAAAAAAACCTCTCTACCCCCTTTTAAGTTTATTGGGTTAAAGTTTAATGGAAACTACATGATCCATTCTTCTCACATTACTCACAGGTTTCTCAGAATTTCTATTATGCCTTATTTTGTCATTTCTTGTAACACTGGGATAACACTGAAGAGATAACAGCCCCTCCTTTCCTTGTTTTCTATCCTTCCTGGAGAAAATCAGCAGCTGACAAACAACATGAGAGCAAGTTTGGGGAAGCAAGAGATCATCTTTCTTTGCCGTGGTTGGAATTTTGTTTGGAAGGTTGTAACAAAGATAAAAGCAACAGGACTTCTCCCCATTGGATTGTAGCTTCTTACTCATTGACGGAAACATAATTATCACACTGGGAGCCTTGAATGTTTAGCATGAAATGGCAATATTTATTCTTAAACCTTCCACAAACATTGCTTATTTCCAGTGCTTGCCAGCTCTCAGATGTCTTATTTTAATCCAGATGCTTACTGTAGCACTGCTAAATTCATTCCTCTAGATTTCTCAGCAGGAGTGGACATTTTTAACATACAGTACAATTCTTTCTCCTTTTTTTTATGGCTACTTTGTCTTTTGAAGCAACGTTATCCCACAGTTGATGTATTCCAATCAAGAGAGTCATTCCACATGGCCTCTGTTACATCTATTACTGAATCAGAAGAGAATGGAGAAACACAGATGTCCTGTTCTCATTTCCATCCTGTTGGTCTATTGTTGGGAGGGCTTTTCAGCATTTTTGTAGTCAAAAGAATGAAAAAAAAAACCCAAAAACCCATCACTGGCTTACCCACAGAATATGAGATGGAACTGGGGGCGAAACTGATTTTTGAAAGACTCTGTATGATTAAAAAGAAAAAAACCCACACAACACTGCTGTCAATCCTTTTATAGAGCACTTATGTCTTTGGACTGTAATAAACTTTCTGTTTTGTTCTGGGTAAGAACATCTATTTATCTCAGTTTTTTTTTAAAAAAGTTTTTTTAATTTTTTTTACAAACATAGTGCGTGAACAATGTGACGCCTGGGTGTCATACATTCTAATAGAGATAAAATTAATAGCATTAGTCATAGTTATTACTTTCAATCCAACCTATATATTTCTAATAGTAATACATATTTATATACAGTTGCAGTCTTTCATTATTCAGTTATTCCATGTTTTCTCTTATTATTACCCTTATTTTATTAAATTCTAATACAAATAAGACTAATAACATTAGTCATAATTATTATTTTCAGTTGCAGTCTTTCATTATTCAATTATTCCATGTTTTCTCTTATTACTCTTATTATATTATATAAAAGTGTATTCAATAATATTCCCCTTTAAATCTCTTATTCTAACTTTTAATCATGTCGTCCTTAGTTAAAAAAAACATTTTCTTTCTATTCTACCTAACTTCTAATTATGTCACCTGTCTATAACAAGAAGGAAAGGAAAGAAAGAGGAAAGGGAAGGCAAATCAAAATCTATTTATTTCAGTTATACAACCAAAAAGAGAACCAATCTAGAGCCAAGGAGAAATTTCCTGATGTTAGAACAATTAATCAGTGGAATGACTTGCCTCCAGAGGTTGTGGGGGCTCCAACACTGGAGGTTTTTTAGGAAGAGATTGGGCAACCATTTGTTGGAAATGATGGTGGGGAATGTCTCCTGCTTGAGCAGAGGGTTGGACTAGAAGGTCTCCAAGGTCCCTTCCAACTCTGTTATTATGGATACTTTTTGTCATCAAAACAAGTCTGGAAATGCAGAAACAGAAAGATGGGGATGCTTTACTGTGAACAATTGCTTGGTTGCAATTAAGAATGGTTAGTGCTATCTTCATTTAACATAACATAACAACAGAGTTGGAAGGAACCTTGGAGGCCTTCTAGTCCAACCCCCTGCCCAGGCAGGAAACCCTACACCATCTCAGTCAGATGGTTATCCAACATTTTCTTAAAAATTTCCAGTGTTGGAGCATTCACAACTTCTGAAGGCAAGTCGTTCCACTTATTAATTATTCTAACTGTCAGGAAATTTCTCCTTAGTTCTAAGTTGCTTCTTTCTTTGATCAGTTTCCACCCATTGCTTCTTGTTCTACCCTCAGGTGCTTTGGAGAACAGCCCGACTCCCTCTTCTTTGTGGCAGCCCCTGAGATATTGGAACACAGCTATCATCTCTCCCCTAGTCCTTCTTTTTGTTAAACTAGACATACCCAGTTCCTGCAACCGTTCTTCATATGTTTTAGCCTCCAGTCCCCTAATCATCTTTGTTGCTCTTCTCTGCACTCTTCAACCAAAATGAATGAAATTGTATTAAAAAAGACATCTTGCTAAAGCTTTATTTACACACCACTCAGTTTTTTAAATGGAATTTTTATATAGCTTTATTTACAATAAGTGAATAGAAAATGTGTGTGTGTGTGTGTGTGTGTGTGTTTTACACGGGAGAAAACCCGAACAATCAAAGACCTATATATAAACACCCGTGAAAACCTCAGAAAACATATATATATATATATATATATATATATATATATATATATATATATATATATATATATATATATATATATATATATATATATATAACCAAAATGGATTATGTCAAAGCCAACTCTTAACAACCACATAATAGATTTTTTCTCTACAATGATTTATCCACAGCATGATTCTTTAGGTCTTCCAACCGTGCAGCCATCACCACTTTAATTGAGTCTCTCTGCTTTGCTGCTGATCTCCCTCTTCTCTTTCCTTCAGAAAAACCAAATACATATAACCTTATACAATGAAATCACCTGGGAACCTAGCACTGTATAGTAAACAATAACTTTTTTTTCTTTTTGCACATAGTTAATCATTTAAGCCAGATAGGATAAAGGCATCATCTAAAGCAGGGGGTATCAAATTCGATTTCATTGAGGGCCACATCAGGCTTGATGGGGGGGCCGGCTGGGTGTGGCTATGGTGGCCAGGTCAACATCACTCATGTTGGGAGCACCTGTGGTGGCCCGGTGTTCTGTCTCCTTCCCCACTTCGGAGTAACGAGCTGGCTTTCAGCCAGTGGATTCACGGCTCTTATCAGTCCTGGCAGAGAAATCGCAGCTGCCCGCCAAAGTTCAAACAAATGACTCATGGAGTAAGACTTCAGCTCTCTTTGAAATGGTTCAGCTAAGCTTTTGCTCCCCGTGGAGTGCAAGCAGTCCCAAAGCTCCTTATATATCCTGTGAAGTGGGGTTCCTGCCCCACCCTTCCCTTTGATGATGCCGCCTCTCTAATCTTCTGAAGCGCGAGTTAATCCAACCTTGATTATTATTATTATTATTATTATTATTATTATTATTATTATTATCAGCTGGGTCTGAGGGCGTAGCCTGAGGAAGGGAGGAATCAGGGGATGACGGCCTCATTACGTCCTCCGACTGGCCTGGTTCTGGTCCTGGAGCCGGGCCAAAGGCATCGGAGCTCCTGAGGTAAGCCTTACCGACCCTTCCCCCTCACTCTTGGAGTCATTTTCAGGCATGGGGCCAGGTTCGGGGGCTGGAGTCACAACACCCGGGCTGGTTGGGGGGAATCCATTGTCTCCAGCAGAGGAAGGCGAGACCAGGGAGAGTGCCAAACCCTTGTACTCCAGAGGAGCCTCACCGTCCCTCTCAGGCTATGTGCGCAGCCCCCCCACAACTCTATTTTCACTGGCAGAGGGCTGCAGGAGGTCATCCTGGGCGAAAACGGAGCCCGGAGGGTCCACGCTTGGCCCTCCCAAGCTCCATTTTCATTGGCAGAGGCATGTTGGGCTGGTCTTTTGCTATTTTCACAGGCCACAGGCCAGATCTAAGCACCCCAGAGGCCAGATCAGGTCCACGGGCCTTGAGTTTGACACCCTTGATCTAAAGTATAAATATCTTCATTTTTTCTGTCAATTTGTTAAATTCAGTTTTGTAACATATTTGTCACCATGTGGAAATACTCAAATCCTCTGCAGTTTTCTAAGAGCTTGATAGGTCTTCTTTGGTTGCAATCAGTTAAAATAACAATCATTTATGCTCTCCAGGTATTATTTGATTATTTAACAATTAAATTCATATCATATAAAATTAAACAGGAAGATTGAACATTAGAAGGCCACCACATATATGTACCTATTTCTTCACACTTCTCTTGCACTTTGGATTTATAGTAAGCTAACTAACTAAATCCTTAGAATTTAATACTGTCTATCAAATATTTGCACAGGATTTCTCCTAATTTTAGCCAGAATCAGAGTTTTCTCATGCCCATTTGATAACCATAAAGTCTCAGGCAAAAGAGGCTTTTATAACTGATTCCATTATTGCTTTCATTCCATTCAAGAAATTTGTCTTATTTTCTAATAAAAAGGAAACTTGCTTGTATTCCGTTAGCATTATCTGCTTATTAATTTATTTTCCATAAAGAAAAGAAAACATTGTCCATTGTCCCTTTGATGAATATCCTAATCAAATTACCAAAATTATCACCAAATTTCAAAATAGCTGATCTTATTTTGTTTGTAAATAGCAATATATGTGTGGGTGGATTATATAGACTGTATTTAGTTATTACCTTTGAAGACTGCAATGGCATGTCCATGATACAGAGGATAAAAAAGTAAAGGGAAAAGTGGTTTCTTTCATTATTTTCAGCAAAGACATAATGCAGCAAATGCATCAAAGTTCACTTCCTTCAGTTGTGGGAATTTTGAGGGATAAAAGTTTGGAACAGAGGCTTACAGAATTATTGTAACATTTGCTAGATTTACAGATACAGGTAGTCTTCGAGGTACATCCATTTGTTTAGTGACCGTTCAAAATTAAATTGGCACTGAAATTGGCACTTTAAGATCGTTTTTTGCACTTACGACCACTGCAGCATCCCTATGGTCACATGATCAAATTTTGGTTGCGTGGCAACTGGCATGTTTTTATGACAATTGGAGTGTCCTGGGGTCATTAGGTCACCTCTTGTGAACTTCTGACAAGAAAAGTCAATGGGGATCCTAGGTTCATTTAACAGCCATGTTATAACTTAAGAACTGCAGTGATTCAATTAGCAATTGTGGCAAGAAAGGTCATAGCAACAGAAACTTGGTCATAAATAGAGGTCTACCTGTGTGCAAACTGAACATGATTGAGATAAAACTCTATTTCTGTTGGGACATTTCAAAGCCTGTGATTAATTTTGTAGAAAGTATCATGTGATCTGTCCCACAAGAGCTGAAATTTTTGAAACACCTGAGATTTGAGAACTGTGATCTCAACCTTATTTGAAAAGCACCACCTGGAACATTTTGAACAAAGTTTCAAAATTGGTAGAATATTACTTTCTCCCCCTCAGATTTCTTTCTTTCTGACTTCTGACTCCACATTGGTGGAGCATTAACGTCTCATACAACTGCTGGTGAACTGTCCATTTTATTGAATTTTCCAGATATCAGAAGCTTTATCATTTATTGTCATGGTTCCTATCACTCAATTGGAGAAATCAAACAAACCAATCAAACACAGCAACAATAAAATCTTTTTTCTGTCCTTTGAAGAGTGAGGAATAATTCTAAGTTCACTTTCTCAGATTGGTCAATCTGCTTCTTTGTTCAGAGAAGTCCATGTAGTGGCATCAACCTTGGGAGGTGAGACAATTTCAGCACTTGTTTTCATGGGCTTGACCTTACATGGATGTATAGAGATGTTGCTGTAAACAAAAAGTGGCGGAAAGAGATGCTCTTAACTTCCTTATCAGTTAGCCTTTTGGGGAAAGGAAGAATGGAACTAAGAAGGACACTACAACCAATGAAATCACTAGATTTATACAAGGACAATAAATAAGTGTAGGCCTGATCAAGAGAAGTCTCATGAATTTCTTCTCCTATTGGACAGCTAAAGACTTGATCAGTATTTCATTCAGGTTGCATTTGGGCCACCCTGATACTTGTTCAAGACTTCCCTTCCCTTCCCTTCCCTTCCCTCTATTCCCTTTGAGTCAGGGTTGTCTCCTGAAGACTGCCTACAAGCCCTTGCAGTTTTCTTGGAAAGATTTTGGAAGTGGTTAGCCTGCTTCCTAGGAATGAGAGAGAGTATTCAGCCCAAGTTCATACAGCACATGGGTCCCAGAGGTGGGCTTCAGCAGGTTCTGACCAGTTCTGGAGAAACGTTAGCGAAACTTTTGAGTAGTTTGGAGAATCAGTAGTAAAAATTCTGACTGGCCCTGCCCCCATCTATTCTCTGCCTCCCAAGTCTCAGCTGATCGGGAGGAAATGGGGATTTTGCTGTAACCTTCCCCTGGAGTGGGGAGGGAATGGAGATTTTACAGTATCCTTTCCCCGCCACACCCACCAAGCCACACCCACAGAACCGGTAGTAAAAAATTTTGAAACCTACCACCGAGGGGTCCCCAACCTGTGGGCTCTGGCCCACAACTGGGCCATGGCCTATTCAGAACTGGGCTATGTGAGTGGTGGGCCGGCACGCTCGCAGCCCCACTCATGCTTGCAGCAGGCTCTGGCACTTGGAGCCCTACTCACATGAGCACATCTGCTGCTTAAACAAATAAAGATGTGCATGTGCATGCGTCTGCCCCTCACACAAAACCATCCCCTCTTTCCCCCATTAACCTCTGCACTGGGCCACCAGCCTAGAAGGGTTGGGAAGGCTAACATAGCAGGCTTCATGTCTCAGGCAGGTCTAAAACTGACAGTCTCTCTCCGTTTCTACCCTGTGCTTTAACCATTGCACCACAATGTCTCTCTAAGACTTTTTAGGTGCTCATTAATGCTGATTAATGCCCTTAAAGACTGCTGAGCAATTTGCATCCTAAAAATTTGGAAGCTACCGGTATGAGTGAACCACATGTGAATCCCTGGTGCTCTCTGGAGCTTGATTGTTTATTTGCAGATGTTTTATTACCCAGATAGGTAACTCTTAACTCACACTGATTATGTTAAATAGTTAAGTAATGAAACATCTGCAAATAAACAACCAAGCTCAGAGAACACCAAGGACTTCACAGTTACAAATATTCTCTTCTGCTGGAATGAACCACAAAACAGAGTCACCTGGTTCTGACCATTCTTGTTCATGCCGTGAGTCACCAAATAGATCAGGCTTTTGTTTAAAAATTTATGATAATTGGGTAGAACCACAGGGCTGGAAGGACTTTAGAGATCTTCTAGTCCAACCCCATGCCCAAGGCAGAAGACATTACACCATCCAGGACAAATGATTGTCCAATCTTTCTTGAAGACTTATAGTGATGGAGCATCCACAACTCCAGAAGGCAAGCTGTTCCACTGATTAATTGTTCTCACTGTCAGGAAATGTCTTCTTATTTCCAGATTTCATCTCCCTCTGATGAGCTTCTACCCATTGTTTCTTGTCCTGTCCTTTGGTACTATGGAGAATTAGCTGATCCCCTCTTCTCTCTGATGGACCCTCAAGTACCAGGAGACAGCTATCATGTCATCCTTAATCCTTCTTTTCGTTAGGCTAAACAGACCTAGTTCCCTTAACCATTTATTGTACAATTAGGTAAAGGTAAAGGTAAAGGTTCCCCTCGCACATACATGCTAGTTGTTCCTGACTCTAGGGGGCGGTGCTCATCTCCGTTTCAAAGCCGAAGAGCCAGCACTGTCTAAAGACGTCTCCGTGGTCATGCGGCCGGCATGACTCAACACCAAAAGCACACGGAACGCTGTTACCTTCCCACCAAAGGTGGTCCCTATTTTCTACTTGCATTTTTACGTGCTTTCAGACTGCTAGGTTGGCAGAAGCTGGGACAAGTAACGGGAGCTCACCCCCTTACATGGCACTAGGGATTGGAGCCACTGAACCACCGACCTTTCGATCGACAAGCTCAGCGTCTTACCCACTAAGCCACCGCATCCCTGTATTGTACAATTAGGCTCCAATAAATAAATATTTATTTATTTGAAAAACATATATTGCCACCCTCTCGCTCATGGAGACTCAATGCGGATTACAGGAAGAATTATCATCTTGGTTGCTCTTCTCTGTACTCTTTCTAGGGCCTCAGCATCTTTTTTGTACTGTGTTGTGCAGCTTCACTAATGCCCAATAAAGTGGTACTATCACTTCTCGTGATCTTGATGCTTATCCCTCTTTGGTTATCATCACATATATGGATTACAATTTCAGTCTTCCCCTCTCTGGGTTCGATAATCAAAGTTCTACTTGCAACAAATCAACAGTTATGTAAAGAAATTCAGCCAAAATTAATTTTAACCTGATGGTTTCAGTCATTCTCCCAATTTGGTATGATTGTACATGGCTTTTATATTTCAGTACAGATAGTCCTCGACTTATGACCATTTGTTTCCCAATGCTTCGAAGTTGCTACACCCTTGGAAAAAGTGTCTTATGATCTGTACTCACACCTATAACTCGTACTACCCCCGCAGTTCTTTCATTGCCATTTGGGCACTTGGCAACCAGCTGTCATTTACAATTTTGTTGCAGTATCCTGCAAGTCACGTGATTATGATTTGAAATCTTTTTTTTTTTTTTTTAACCAAATTTTCAGGAAAAAAAATACCCACTGGGGAATTTTGATTCACTTGACAACCATGCTGATTCACTTAGTGACTGCAATAAAAATTGTTGTAAAGTCAAGTCTGATTTATTTACAACCACAAATTAAAATGGAAATCACAATTGTGGTGTTTCCCCAAAAATAAGATGCAACTGGAAAATAAGTCCTAGCATGATTTTTCAGGATGCTCGTAATATAAGCCCTACCCCCAAAATAAACCCCAGTTAAGATTGTCAGCCAGATGGATGCATTTAATTCTGTATTTCTCCCCAAATAAGACCTAACCAGAAAATAAGCCCTAATGTGTCTTTTGGAGCAAAAATTAATATAAGATCCGGTCTTATTTTCCGGGAAACACGGTAGGTTGAGGGCTTCCTGTAGATGAAAAAAAGTGAGACATTTGTTTTGTTTGAATTCCCTTTCTGTATTTCATTCCCAGGATCCAGTAGGATTTTTCCTGTTTATTTACAGGTTGTGTCCCATATAATTCATCTTCTTGTATAGAACATTTTGCAACAAAGGAGGGATGGATTTTCAGCTGACGCTAAAAAAAGCTGGATCTTTCTGGAAATGATATTTAGATTTCCTGCAGAGCTCTCCTATCGATTTCCCCTTAGTCACATTTGAACAGTTTGATTGATCTGCATGCTGAAGGATCAGACTTCTGACAGATGAAAACATTGACCTTTTTCTCAATTGCTAGAAAGAGCATTTAATGATCGTGATATGGGCTGACCATTTAAGTGCATTTTAAACAAGTTCCAAATGTAGCTGCAGAAAAGCCTAGGAGATACTTAAGAGAGGCAATCTCTCCCCTAATTAAAAACTTTGGGAGATGCGGTTATTTCTTTATTTTGTCAGGAAAGCATCTTGCTTAATTATCAATATGTAGTGCTTGAAAAGCAATCTTATCATTTGGACTTAATTTTCACATTAAAAAACAGGTGGACTATCTTCTGAATATTGCATCCAAAAAAGAGGTTTTTTTGTCCCCCAGACTATGCAGAACAAATAGTTAATATTTAGCACATCATTTTTATTCAGAATATAATATGCAGCCTGTTAAGGAGCAGAAAGCAATGTTTTTTTTAAAAAAAATTGAATCTTTTTAGAATACTTCGTTCTCATAGAAGCTTCATGGAATATTTTTGCCAGAGGCAAAAAAAATGTGAAATTTGTTGTGTCTTCTGAGTTAATTTTAAAACCTAGAGATTAATTCATTTAAAACCTTAAAAAATATAAACACATTAAAGTGTCAGTGTTATGTTTAATATAAAAATGGGGAGATTGGAACCAATGTCCTGTGATTGACACTACTGTCAATTTGGACTTTAGTAGTGTTAATTATGTTTAAAGTTTGATCACTGGTGTTTGCTATAATAGGCTATTAAAGCCCAGAGGTGGTCCTATAACTTCTTTGGGCTCTACCTTGTTATAAGACAGGTAATGAGTTGGGTAAGAGGACTAGTGGTATAATTTATATCTGGACTGGGGAGAACCTTATTTATGTAAAGCTTCAGCCACAGAAGCTTACTGGGACAATCTTCTCTCATTTTAGCCTACCACATAGTTGGGAAGAGAAGAGAAAATAACAGGTGACCCACATATAAACTGACATCAGCTCCTGGAGGGAAAGCAACATATAAATTTAAGGAGTAGATAAAATTGTTTTTTGGAATAATTGTTTTTGGCTTTTTGGAACTCTTGGACCATGGAGACAATCAAACTCTTCTCCGAGGGGGGTGGGAGAGAGAGAGAGAGAGAGAGAGAGAGATTTACAAATTCGTATTGATTTTCACGGTGTAAACCTTTCTTCTTTCCATTCTTAACTGAATATCTAAATGTTAGCCCTTTGTTTCAAGCATCTGATTTTTTTCCCCATAAGTACTTCTACAAAGAAGCATGTACATTTTTGGCATGCGTGTTCATGAACATCAAGTACAGAGATATGATCAAACCTCTGTCTACACCAACTTCAACAGATGTTGACGTAGAAGTAAGTATCCTTCTGCCAATATAATCCCAACATTATAACAAACAGGACATATTCTCAAACTGAGGAGCTGTTCCTTGGAGAAGTGGACATTCCCTGATGTAAAGTGGAGGTACAGTAGTCTTAGGTCAGGCAGTAAGTAAAAACAGTAGCTGCAATAATTGAAAATATATGCGGGGGGGGGGGGGGGGGCTGTACCATTGTCCCAAAGCAATTTAGCGATCAAAGTAAAGAGGTATGTTTTGATAACCTTTCGTAATACAGAAAGAGAGGGCTTGAATTCCCCAAGGAGTAAGATCCAAGAAGAAGGAATGATACAAGGAAGTAAACAAATTGCCAGTAAGAAAACACAGTGCTAACAAGGCAGTGTTCTGGTTTTGGAAGTAAGGGTGGGTGGGGTAGGGACGCTACCTTCATTTCTACTGACTTGGGCATTTTGGGCAACAGTATTATTTCATCCAGGCCTGTGGAGCTGTAAATACCATTACAGATAGTCTTCAACTTATGACCGCAATTGAGCCCAAAATTTCTGTTGCTAGATGAGATAGTTGTTAAGTGAGTTTTGTCCCATTTTATACGACCTTTCTTGCCACAGTTGTCACGTGAATCACTGCAGTTGTTAATTTAGAAACGCGGTTGTTAAGTAAATCTGGATTCCCCATTGACTTTTGCTTTCGCAAGGTCACAAAAGGTGATCACATGACCCCAGGACATTACAAACATAATAAATACGAAGCAGTTGCCAAGCATCTGAATTTTTATCATATGTCCATGGGGATTCCAAAGATGCTTTTTCAGGAGGCAACTGGACTTTCCTGTTTTTTTCTTTTGAAGACGTTTCACTTCTCATCCAAGAAGCTTCTTCAGTTCTGACAGGATAGCGGGGAATGGAAGGGTTTATATTCCTTGCAGACAGCTGGTCATTTGCATAGTTGTAGAGGGTCATTGAAGCACTTGGAGGTCTATCCGTATCCTCAGGATCACCTGAGAAAGTGCTCCTGGTTCCTGTAGTCTGCATTTTTTTCCTCTGGAAATCCATTCCTACTCTCACACTTTTCCAAAGGTGTTCATCCCAAATTATATAGCTAAAAGTCTGTAGAGATTCTCAGTCATCCAGATCATGGTTGTCCCAAAAGTGCTTTTTCAGGAGAAAACTGGACTTTCTTGTTTTTCTTTTGAAGACGTTTCGCTTCTCATCCAAGAAGCTGCTTCAGCTCTGACAGGACAGTGGGGGATGGAAGGATTTATATTCCTTGCAGACAGCTGGTTATTTGCATCCTTTTAGAGGGTCGTTGAAGCACTTGGAGGTTCAATGACCTCTAAAGCTCTAAAAGGATGCAGATTGCTAACTGTCTGCAAGGAATATAGATCCTTCCATTCCCCACTGTCCTGTCAGAGCTGAAGAAGCTTCTTGGATGAGAAGCGAAACGTCTTCAAAAGAAAAAAAAACAACGAAGTCTAGTTGCCTCTTGAAAAAGCACCTTTGAGACAACCATGACCTGGATGACTGCGAATCTCTACAAAGTGTCCATGGGGATGCTGCAACGGTCGTAAGTGTGAAAAAAGGTCATAAGTCACTTTTTTCAGGGCTGGTCACTAAACAAATGGTTGTAAGTCGAGCGGCACCTGTATCCAGTGTTCAGATTTGCGATATACGTTTGCATAGTTGTTCACAAACAAGCAAAATGAATATGTGATGTTATGGAATATTTTTTCCTCTGCCAGCCTCTATTTTACCACTTGGAAAGTACTGTTTCCATGTCAAATGGTATCAGGAAGGAGCCCTTACATAAAAGGAAGGGCGGGAGGAAAGGTTTATCATGTCCCTTTCTATCCCTTTCATTTAGGAACACGTGGTATTTGTAAGAAGGGAAATTACCCTTCTCAGTTTGTACTGTGTTATGTCCCTGAAGCCAAAGGTGACTTCTTCTTTCAATGTTTGCCATTCTCCAGACAATCACAGTGGGCTGTTTTCTCTCCTTTGAGAGTCATTGTAGCCTTTAGATTATAGCTCGGGACTCTATTCTCTTTGTTAAAGCAAGCAAATCAATGCATTTCTGTCGTTTCTTTTGTCTGCGGTATTTCCCATTAGAGTCTACCTTTAAGAAATGCAGCTTTGGGTAATTCTTCTTTGGACGGGGAGGTAGGGAAGGAAAAGCGGCCTCTGTCTACAAATTGTGCCTTGGAAAAATGACTGGATTTCCTTCTAATGACTTCAATCAACATTTCTGAGCTTGGACTGAGAAGCAGAAAGAGGACAAGATAGTTCAGGAGGGTTATCTGCTACAAAGGCAGAAGAGCAGAAGTGTATGCCCCCTGGAGACCTTGCACATTGGACCGACTATTTACTTAGAAATGTTATTTATTGTTGAACTATTTGCTTAACCTCAAGGCTAAGACAGCTGTAATGCTCACCATGTGTGATTGTCCTTGATCTGTTCACTCAAGTATGTAATTGGAGTGAAGCCTGTGCACAGTCCCTTTTAAGGCAGACGCTGGGTGCAGCTCCTTATTTTTATTTATTTGCTTACATCTGTAGTTTGAAAGTACTTTTCATCTCAGGACTTCTTCCACATAAAAACACGACACAAAAGAAAAATTGAAACCATCCAGCATGAGACATATAAAAAAAAGGAATGAACACAAAAACGGCAACCAAATGACCTCAGACTATGAAAATGCAGCAGTAAACTATTCCAGTAACGAATCAGTCAAGAGGAAAATCTAGAGAAATTAAAACAGTATTTTCAAAGTTGTCTCAAAAGCTCTTTTCATGTATGGATGGGGAAGGGGGAGGGGGAATTGAAACCACCTTTGAGGAATTAAAAGTTTCATAATTTAGACATCATTATGCAACGTTGGTCAATGGAGCAGAAGAAGGTACTTCATGTAGAATAAAATCTTTAGCACTGCAAATTTCGTGTTGATAACATTGATATTCAGATAGTCCTCAAAATATAACCATTTATTACAACTGTTATACCTGCATTGAAAAAAAAATAGTTGTGACCAGTCCTTGCATTTACAACTGTTGCAGCATCCTCAGTGATCAAAATTCGGGTGCTTGGCAACCAGCACGTATGTATGACGTTGTAGTATCTCAGGGTCATGCAATCAACCGTTTTCAAACTTCCCAGTTGCCTTCCCATGTGCAAAGTCAATGGGGAAGCTGGATTCACTTAACAACCATGTGACTCACTTAACAATTGCAGCAATTTGCTTAACAGTGATAGCAAATGGGTCATAAAATTGGATGCAACTCACTGAACAATGATAGCAAAAGGGTCATAAAATTGGATGCAACTTACTTTGCTTAGCAACAGAAATTCTGGTCACGATTGTGGACATTATTATTATTATTTATTATATTTGTATACCGCCCATCTCCCGAAAGACTCAGGGCGGTTCACAGCCAAAAAACAACAGAAAACATATAATACATATAAACAGCTAAAAGAATAGACAGTTAAATTCAATTGATGCCCTAAAACTTTTAAATACAAATTTAAAACCTCAATTAAACCCCTTTTTTAAAAAATCCCAATTTAAAAACTATGTTCAAGCTAGTCCTGCTCTTCGAAACAGCAACGTCTTCAGCTCGCGGCGGAAGGACCTGAGATCGGGGAGTTGATGAAGCCCCAGAGGGAGCTCGTTCCAGAGGGTAGGGGCCCCCACAGAGAAGGCCCTCCCCCTAGAGGTCACCAGCCGACATTGTTTAGTTGACGGTATCCAGAGGAGGCCCTCTCTGTGAGAGCGCACTGGTCGGTGAGAGGTTAATGGTGGCAGTAGGCGGTCCCATAAATAAGCCAAGGACTCTTATCTGTATACCAAGGATTGAATTCTCTGCAGGAAAAGCTTGTGTTCTGCAACTAAACTATGGCCTCTGCCTTAGTTTTGTTTCTTGTCATCGCCAACTCCAACCTCTGATGTGACATGACATGGTGCTAGACCTGTTGTAAGTACGAGTCTTTGCTAGACTGTCTAAATATTTTTCCCACCTGAATATCCTGCCAGGGGAAGCACCAATTTTGAAAGCTTTTCTTTAGTTGGATGTGTTTTCACTGGACCAATTTGTTCTCACATGAGTAATAGAGGCTGCTGGCCTTTCTTCCCCGTGGTTTCTTTTTCACCAGCAGAGTAACCTAAGATTCTTTTGAAGTTTGCAGAAAAGGGGTTTTAATTTTGTGTCACCTGCTTTGAAAAGAGAAATAATGCATTTTCTGGCAAGCAACCATGCCCTACGTGAGAAACAGAAGTCTCTGCTTCCAGACTTTGCCACTTCAAAAATGTGACAATGAACCAGCTCATTCTTTGCATGCTGAAGAATACTCCTATATAGAATAGGATCACAACAAAACATATATAACAGGGGTCAGCAACCCGCAGCTGTGGAGCCACGTGTGGCTCTTTTATCCCTCTGCTGTAGCTCCTGTTGCTGATCGGCACCACAATTTTGAGAGGAGCTTCCGGTTGGGTGGGGTGGAAGCGTGGCATGCTAAGAGGAGACTCTATGGCAAGGGGCAGGTTTTCTGGTTGGCTCCACAATTGATAGGGCTTTTGGTTAGGACAGGTAGAGGAAAAAGGACACCGCACTAGGAGGAGACTCTATGGTGGGGGAACAGGACTTCCGGTCAGCTCTGGAATTGAATAGGGGCTTCCGGTTAGGACCTTTATGGCTCTTTGAGGGTTTAAGGTTGCCAACCCCTGATATAAACAGTGTGATTGGGTAAGATACAGATAGTCCTTGACTTACAACAGTTCATTTAGTGACCATTCAAAATTACGTCACTGAAACAAGAGACTTACGATCATTTTTCAGTTACAACCATTATAGCATCTCCATGATGATGTGATCAAAATTTAGATGCTTGGCAACT
Source organism: Ahaetulla prasina (assembly GCF_028640845.1). NCBI lineage: Eukaryota > Metazoa > Chordata > Lepidosauria > Squamata > Colubridae > Ahaetulla > Ahaetulla prasina. The sequence goes on along the minus strand of NC_080540.1, from coordinate 37,357,642 downwards.
GGTTCATACTTACGACCATTGCTGTGTCTCAAGGTCATGTGATCACCCTCTTGCGACCTTCTGATGAGCAAAGTCAATGGGGAAGCCAGATTCACTTAATAGCCAGGCTTCTAAATTATCAACTGCAGTAAATTCACTTAACAACTGTGGCAAGAAAGGTCGTAAAATGGGACAAAACTCACTTAACAAATGTCTCACTTAACAACATAGGTTTTGGGCACAGTTGCGGTCGTAAGTCGAGGACTACCTGTATTATTCATAATGTGATATTTCTTAGGGTAACAGTGCAGGGGTGGGTTTCAAAACCCATTGCTACTGGTTCGCTCGTGAGCGCGCACAACACTTCTGCACATTTGCTGACACATCTGGGCAGGTGGGTGGAGCCACCCACCTCTACTGGTTCGCCCGATTCAGGGCAAACCAGTAGCAACCCACCACTGTAACAGTGTTACTGATCGTGAACTTTCTTTCAAACATGTTGTTCAGTAAGGTCAAACAATTTCAATTCCGATTTTATCCGAACAACAACTGGCATCAAAAAAAGCAACAAATAAAAGATTATTTTATGTGGTATTAAGCATACCGTAGAAAAAGACTCTTTCAAAGGCCGTTAATTCCACTCTAAATGGAACCTTGCATTTGTATAATTTAAGAATTAATGATCAAAAAGCAAGATGCTAAAAAAAGACATCCCAAGATAAGCTTGAAGATTAATGGGTTTCCTCCACAATCTATGTTTGAAAATACTTTTTGGGTCATGGAACGGCCCCAAGACAAAGATTTAATTAAATATATACAGAGCTGGGTTTATTTATCCTCAGTGGAGATACTTCGCTTCAACAGGACTTTGGAAAACATTATTAACAAGATCTCATCTTTCAGTGAAAAGCTATTATTGAGCTAAGCTCGTTCCATTGTTGTAATGATGTTAGAAATCAGATTTAAATCAGATTTAAACACAGAATAAGGAAAGCGGGCAGTGTTACAGCTAGTGACGAAGAGTTTATTGCGTGAAAACATTCTCGCTCTACAAATGGGAACAAGTACAAAGTACACATTGCTTGACTGACAGTTTTGAAGTTGCCCAGTTGTACCAAACAGAAATTGTGATCCATGATATTGGATTTCATTTAGAAGCTGATGCTGCTTGTAGAGTGTCTGCTATACAGCTACTAATATCCTCTAATCAAAACCAGACTCTGTTTTAGGGAGCTTTCTACACTCTATTTTTCTCTGTTACCCTTCTCTGATATGGTGGGAAAGTTTATTGGATAGTAATTTGGTAGCAATAACAAGAGCGCTTATATACTGCTTCACAGTGCTTTAAAGCCCTTTCTAAGCAGTTTACAATATTAACTTACTGTCCTCAACAATCTGGGCCCTTATTTTACCGACCTTCCATCCATTTTACCGATGGATGGAAGGCCAAGTCAACCTTGAGCTGCTGAGAATCAAAGTCCTGGAGTGAGTAGTGAGTTAGCCTCAGCGGTGGGATTCAAAAATGTTTACTACCGGTTCTGTGGGCATGGCATGGCTTGGTGGGCATGCTTTGGTGGGCATTTCAGGGGAAGGATACTGTAAAATCTCCATTCCCTCCCCACTCCAGGGGAAGGTTACTGCAAAATTCCCATTTCCTCCTGATCAGCTGGGACTTGGGAGGCAGAGAATTGATGGGGGCGGGGCTGGTCAGAGGTGGTATTTACTGGTTTTCCAAACTACTCAAAATTTCTGCTACCGGTTCTCCAGAACTTGTCAGAACCTGCTGAAACCCACCTCTGATTAGCCTGCATTCTAACTACTGCACCACCATGGCTCTTAGTAGCAATATTCTGTAATTTAATTTGTCACAAATTTGCTAATATAATGTTATTCTGGGGCAAGTAGCACAGACTTATATACCACTCTCTAGTGCTTTATGCTTACAGCATCAGCATATTGCCCCCAACAATCTGACTCCTCATTTTACCAACCTTGGAAGGTTGGAAGACTAAGTCAACCTCGAGCATCAAACTTCAGCTGTTAGAATTCCCCAGTAAGAATGGCCAATGTGGGGAATTCTGAAACAGGAAGACTATATAGCTGGAGGACGTTTAAATAATTAGACTAAATTGCTTAGGATGTTTTTTTTTTTTTAAGGACAGGAAGAAACAAAGACTGTCAGGTATTGATCCACATTCCCCCATAAAAGTCTATGTTATTATTATTTTTTTCAGTATCAAAGAGGAAAGGATTACTTAACCTTTCATGGTTTGAGTTGAGCATGGCTAGAGAACACTTACGCTTCCAATGTGTAGCACTGTGTTTTCTGGAAATATACAGATGTGCCCAGTAGACTTTGGGAGAATTGCAAAGCAACTGAACTTTGAAGTCATTGCAAATGCTTTGCAACTCTGAGGGAACCTGGACCTTTTCTGTAAAAATAAAAAGTTGGGGATTTCAGATTTGTAAGTAGATTGCCACAGTCAAGTCCCACCGTTTGGAAACTATGTGTTTTTATGATGACTTAGACTTAGAACATTATATTAACTACACTAATCGGCCTACATTAAAATGAAATTTCATTGCACACAGCTCTCAGAGGGTCACCCCTTCCAATAGACACTACATACACATGACAACATAAAATAAATAAATACAAAATGATGCACATACCCACATATATTATATGACACAGTGAAACAACACAGTCTAGTCCAGATGTATCTTATGAGTTTACCAAACAGATGGCATAGGGAACAAAGCTGTTACAGAATCTGGTAGTCCTTCCAGAAACACTTTGCAACCTCCTTATAGAGAGAAGCAACAGAAACAGACCATAAAGTAGGTGTGTCGGGTCTCTAACAATGCTTTGAGCTCTAAGCACATAGCACTTATAAGCAGTATCCTCAACAATAGGAAGCAAGCTTCCTATAAGGTTATTTATCTTTTTTTGAATGACCACCATTTATAGCAGGAGTCTCCAACCTTGGCAATTTTAAGACTTGTGGACTTCAACTTCCAGAATTCTGGGAGTTAAAGTCCACAAGTCTTAAAGTTGTTAAGGTTGGAGAGCCCTGATTCATAGCAAGAATTTGAGTCCTTTAGGCAAACATACAACATGCAGGTACTATTTCTTTTGGGAAAAGTAGTTCAGCAAATGTCTATTTTTTTAAAAAAAATCTTTGATTTGAATAGTTAGGCAACCTAATCTACCAATTTGATGTAGGATGCTCCTTTTAATGCCCATATAAATTAAAACAATCTACTCCCACTGATCCCAGTATAAACTTGTAATCACCCCACATTCATGTAATCTGTACACTTTGTAACAGTATGGGATCCTTTGGTGTGGGTGGTTCTGGTTGGAGATGAGTGAAGATCCCTTTAAGGTCCTCCTTAGTGAGATGGCTGATGGCCAAGTGGTAAATATTAGTCACTCATTTGTGGGCAACTGTAATAATAAAAATGATACAGAGAGAAAAGGCTGATGCATACAAATTTATGGTTGTTACAGGCTCAGCTGTACAATTGTATTACTTGCCTAAAAGCCTCATTGAAGATAAAAGCAGAGATTGGCAATCACAACTCTGCAGTCATGGAACAAGGAATGTCTCTCATGCTGGGCTTTACCTTCTCCGTTCCAGAGACAGTGATTTATGTGACTTCCACTCAGTGTGTGCTCATTTTTTATTTATTTTTTGGTTGAACTACTAACACATATATTCAATAAGGGATAGCTATTTATGTCATGGTCACATGGTGAATCTTTCCTTGCCTGAAGAATTCAGAATACATGTTGTCTGTCCAAGGATAATACTGCTGACTCTGTTCCGTAGAAGTTCTTGCACACTGAATTGTGCAACTGTGTCTCATTGTTTACTGAAAGAAGTAATGAGCCGTGCTTTCCTTATTGAAAACTGGGAAATTGTCCTGTTTCTCCTGGTATCTTGTTTTCTCTAGGGGTCATATAATTGCTAACAAAGATGGCCCAGCAGGAGAGAGAACAAGGCAGCCCTTCCCACAGAATCATGTGTTTATGATTCCATAGTTTTAAAAAGTATTCCAGGCTATTTATTTTTTAATCAATTATAACGAATGGATTTGGCCATATGTACCCCATCAGAAAACAAAAGTAGCACCAAAAAAAAAAGTAAAATAAAACCATCCATAAAATGCAACATCCTCCACCGCCCCCCCCCCCAAAAAAAAGGGGAGGGAGATAAGCAGTCACCAAGTATAATTTACGAAAGCCTCTACTGAAGTTAGCCAGCAGTTGCTTCCATGAAAATTGCAAAAATGACCCCAGAAGCAGATCTTTAATGTCCCCCAATGAGTGCTGGTAATGATGGTTGTTTTTAAAGCATTTGCATAGAACGTTTTTTAGCTTATCCAAAAGAGATTTAAGTGAACAGTAATAAAGTTAGCTAATTTTAGATTCAGTGTCTTGGGGGCCACTTTCTGAATCATGGAATCAGAGGCAAGAAGGAACCATTTAGGCAAGGGTTGTCCAACCTTGGCAACTTTAAGACCTATGGACTTCAACTCCCAGAATTCCCCAGCCAGTCATACTGCCTGGGGAATTCTAGGAGATGAAGTCCACAAGTTTTAAAGTTGTCAAAGTTGGACACCCCTGATTTAGGCCGCCAGGACAAGCCATTCTCAGTGAAGGACTCCAAATTAAAGTCCCCCGGGCAATTGTCTGCCTTGCCTCTGAATATGTTCAGGAACGGGAACTCGAAATGTTTTGCAGCAAGAATTTCCTTTACTTAGTTTAGAAATATCAGTCTTGCAGATTTTGACAGTCCTTCTGATGTTTTGCTGAGTAGGACCTTAGTTGTTGTTGTTATTGGTTTTTTTTATCCTGACAGCACAACTGTGAATCTTCGGTATTGTTTTAGTGCTCTGTCAAAATATATGTTTTCCTTTTGAATTGTGTTGATTCCGTGTTAATCAGCAATTGTGCTTATGGGGTCACATATGTCCCTTGGCTTAATGCATGTTTCTTAATGTCTGATTTCAAAAACTCTGTGTGAGCTATTAGTTCAGACCTCTGGCAGAAGCTGCCTGTCTTTCACAGAGAAAGAAAACGAATGAAAATATTGTAAAGAGAGGAAAGAAAAAGAATATGTCAGAAATAAAAAGAATATTGGTTCTAGCCTTGACTGGTTTGCTTCAGCTCAGCTTTGTTTTTACTTATTGATAGAGGGACACTCAACAAAGAATAGAATAGAATAGAATAGAATAGAATAGAATAGAATAGAATAGAATAGAATAGAATAGAATAGAATAGAATAGAATTTTTATTGGTCAAGTGTGATTGGACACACAAGGAATTTGTCTTGGTGCATATGCTCTCAGTGTACATAAAAGAAAAGATACGTTCATCAAGAATCATAAGGTACAACACTTAATGATAGTCATAGGGTACAAATAAGCAATCAGGAAACAATCGATATCAATATAAATCATAAGGATACAAGCAACAAAGTTACAGTCATCCAGTCATAAGGAGAAGGAGATGGGCGATGGGAACGATGAGAAGATTAATAGTAGTGCAGATTTAGTAAATAATTTGTCCTGTCACATGTCAAATTTCTAGCCAGGCATCAAAAGGGGTTCCTATCTCAACCAAGAACAGACCATTCTCTGTTCAACTGGATGTCATAAATGAACGTTAGAAAGATTGAGTTGACTTCCTGAGAATGAATAGGCTTAGCTTGGTCACTGCTTGGATGGAAGAGTATAGGAATTCCATATAAGGAATCTTGGATTTCATAATGGAAGAAAGATGGGATGGAAATCAAGAACCGCTAGAGTCAAACATCTCCTGGCTTTGAAAAAGGGCTTGGAGTCATCTGTAGCTCCCACCCTAGTATTCCTTGTGCAACTATAATCTTTCAAGCCTACAGCTGCAATTGCATTTTAAGAATCTGTGACCACAGGCAGAGTCTTCAGCAAGAACCATACCTGAGTAGACTATTAAATCAAAGACAGCACTCACAGAGAAATGAAAAATAAAGGCGTCTTTCCACAAGGTCAGGCATTAACCAGCCCAAGAATGTCAAAAGTTTTGATTCAAAGGATTCTCAAAGGCAGGCATATGAATTTGTGCTTTAAACTTCATCCTTTTTTTTTTCTTTCTGGAGTTAATGAGAAAAGGATCTGTCTTTTTTTAAAAAAAAGTAGAAGTAGCAGGGGGGCATCAGGCTGCTTTGAATCTAGCTAGGCAGGATGAAAAAAAAAGAAGAAAAAGAAGAAGAAAAGAGCATTGTAATATCTGACCTAGTTAAAAAATATTCATCCCCGTTATTTCAAAGCATGCAATCTAATCAATTAGAGAGCCCTCTTTGTTTCCAGTTCTCTTTTTCCTTCTCTTTTGCATTATGTATCAAGTTTTCTTTAGGCTCCGGAGTTGGGTTTTGGATTAGTTATGATTTAAAAAAAAAAAAGCAGCATTATGGGTTCCTGAGCACTTGTTAATGAGCATCGGTTTCATCAAGCAAGCTGCTACACGTGGGCCTTGTGCCAGCCTGGGGGATTGATCCCAGATGCAGCAATGGTACAGAATACATCCTGTCTCCAAAAGGCCATTTGTACGATGGCGAGTGTTGGTGACTGTGTGGCCTTGGCAGCTTCTCTGATGCCACATCCTGTTCAAGAAGCATAGATTCTGGGCCCATTGCCACAACAGACATTTTTTTTTTTTTGTATCCAGCTTATTGGCTCTAATTCGTTTCTGGGCCCAATTCAAGCGCCTAGGATATTTAAAGGACATCTTAGTTTGCCATGATCCGCCTATCCATTCTCGAAGGCCTTCTTCAGGAGTGCTGATCCTCCTGGATATTCTCTGTATTGGGAGGTCATCGTTTACAAAACTTTTTGCACCCTTAAATATTTCAAATTCTGCATCGCTCACTTTATTAATGCTTACCAAATCTGTATGTATTGTTTACAAATTTCATTCCGCTGAAAATCTGTTTCATATGCTTGCTTTTTTTTAGTGTTTTAAAACACTATTAAATACCTCCAGAGAATTTGGCTTAGGAAATCAATGGAAATATGAAAGTTGTTAGGGTTTTTGTGCATAGATAGCAGAGATGGAGGTGGGGAGGCTCTTGTATTAGGCAAATACAAAGATTGCTTTTATTGGGAAGAAAAGGAGTTTTTAAAATATTATTTTTGGGTATGTGGTATTACATTTGCAGACTTAGATTTTCCTCTTAACTTTCAGAGAAAGGAATATAAAAAAACTCCATCGGACTGGGCTAAAACCCAAAAACATAGCATTCTTCTCAGAGTGATCAATTAGATATCTCTGGGAAATTCACCAACAGAACAAGAGTGCAAAATACTTTCACATCTGTATTCCCCAATAACTGGGAAATTTCAGGAGCTGTTACTTGCCATTGCACCCATGAATTTGTCCAAATGTGTTTGTATGTTTGTTTGTTTAGAGAATTTATATGGCCACCCACCTTAGCCAAGTAACTTTCTGGGCAGCTACTTTAGCATAGTTTGCTAATTTCTTCTTGAAGACAATTGTGAACCGTGGGAATTTTTCCCCCCTGCTTAAAATGTAGCAATATCATCTGTTTGAGGAAAGCTGGGAATAGATCACCAATTAAATTTGGTTTTAATGTTCTCTCCACCCACCCCTTTTCTTGTTACTTGGTGCAGGGGAATGTTTGGACAGCCCTGTGGTTTTTGTCTAATCTAAAGAGAATCCACCGCTAAGCAAGTATCAAGTCATCAGGACATGGACTGTCCCTTAAGCTGCTGTTTAAGGAACTTCTAGAAACCATGCAGTCAGCTCTTTGCCAGCAGCAGCTCCCATGAGCAGGGACGGCCTCTTTTCTGTGCGATGCTGTCTTGACTGGCTCCATCTGTCTCCATAAAGGATGTTCACTAAATAATTCAGCAGGGCAACTTGATCTCTCATCCATCTACCTGATTACCCCAGTGACCTGATGGTAACAGCTCGCTTGTTGATGTTACAGATTTGCAGTTTCACTGAAAGTTGTTGCATTCGGAGAAATAAACAGAGTAATGCAATCCCTGACCTCCCCTTAGCATTCTCTAGGGCTCAGAATCCGATCTTCAAGGTTTTGGATAGCTTGTTTTTTTTTTTGTTTTTTTTAAATAGTAAGAAAATCATGAACGTTCTAACAGAGAGGATACGGTTTTTTTCCCCCCAAGGGTGATCTTCATTTTGCTTGGAAACAAGAATGCCTCTAATCATCATGATTTGTGCGTAGAAAATGTGCCACCCTATGATGTATTAGCTCAGAAACTGAATGTCAAATTGCCTGGCAACTAACTCCGTGCCCTGTTGGTAGCAGCTTTGGAACAGTGGGTGCTCAAAAGAATGCCATATCCTTCTAAACTAAGGAAACCACATCACTATGACATTCTGCTCCCCCTCACTGGTTTAATAAAATGTATGTTTATGGCACAGGACAGGGGCTGATATTGTTTATGTTTACCTTCTCCCAAGAAATGTGGTGGTGGGAGATAATAATGACTCTGAAAACTCTCCTACAGTTAAGAAACAACCTCTACCCAAACCAAGGGTATTCATAGAAAACCCAAAGGTTCTCTCTCTCTCTCTCCCTTATAGCTTTCGAATGTATTTTCCTCAACAACAATTCAAGTAGACAATTTGTCATATCTTGTTTAAAATTTGGTTGGATAAACATTATCACAACAGTAATCTGACTTGGAAGCCATTTAGTCTTCTTTATCCATTCAGTGGCATAAGTAAGCTGATTTTTTAAAAAGAAATTTCAATGTATTTATGATGACTATGATCATAATTTATAGAATAGAATAGAATAGAATTTTTTATTGGCCAAGTGTGATTAGACACCCAAGGAATTTGTCTTGGTGCATATGCTCTCAGTGTACATAAAAGAAAAGATACGTTCATCATTTATTGATAATAAAGATATTATCATTTATATCTTTTATGTACACTGAGAGCTTATGCACCGAAGACAAATTCCTTGGGTGTGCAATCACACTTGGCTGATAAAGAATTTTGTTCGATTCTAAAAGAAATTTCCTCTTTTATGACTTATCATCTTTGCTATTCAGTAAAAAGTAAAAAAGCTACCAAAGCAGTAGCACTCATCTCCTGAGTTTTACTATCATACACCTCCTTGGCTATGAAAGTCATTAAAGTAACCCTTTATCAAGGGTGGTTTTTTGGCTCAACCTATACTTGGTGTCTTAATGAAACACCCTTTGAAGCCTATGGCAAATTGCAGCAGCCACACAAAATGCAGGCTGTCCTTTAAGTTTTCTTGAGCCAAGGGAAGGCAATCACAGGCCAAAGAGAAAATATCCTAGGAACAAAAAAATCGAAATAGTCTGACTGGAAATTATTGGGCAGAATTCCGATAGCTTTAGCTGCCCTGCAATATTTGACACTCTGCTGGGTCTTCAGATTGGAATGCGCTGCATTTTCCCAAAATATCCCCCCAAGTGTCAATACAGCGGAGCTGGGGCAATCCCCAACAACCCATGGATTCCTAGGGCACTCTGGAGGAAATAGGAATAGGAGCCTCTGGTTTGACCTTTGGGTAGGCTCAAGGGTCTCATTCAAAGGTGGGTTTCAGCAGGTTCTGACCAGTTCTGGAGAACTGGTAGCGGAAATTTTGAGTAGTTCGGAGAACCGGTAGTAAAAATTCTGACTGGCCCCGCCCCCATCTATTCTCTGTCTCCCAAGTCCCAGCTGATTGGCAGGAAATGGGGATTTTGCAGTAATCTTCCCCTGGATTGGGGAGGGAATGGAGATTTTACAGTATCCTTCCTCTGCCACGCCCACCAAGCCATGCCATGCCCACCAAACCACACCCACAGAACCAGTAGTAAAAAAATTTGAAACCCACCACTGGACTCGTTGTTTTTCCCATCAAGGAATGGAACTGCAAGATCACTTTTTCCCTTAATTTCCCAACCCAACCCCGACTGACAGTTTTCGGCATACCTGCTAACATCTGTGCGTGTATGTTTCAATGCTGCCTAGTACAACTTGGAAACATAAAAGCGCTCCTCCCTTTTCCTCAAGGCAGATATTCTGTGCTTACAGTTCTAGATAATATTTGTATCACTCAAATAAAAAAGATATCCAAATAGTAGGTTTTTTTTTCTTTTGAAAATTCTTACCACTGCCCTACATAGAAACCCTTCACAAATACAATAATAAATAGTAACTTTAAAAATCACTTTCTGACCAGTCTGTGCAAATATATGACAACAAAGGCCTTCAGTATGAAACTGAAAAAGATCTGGTCAGTTTCCAGCAGCAGCTGCCAGCCCAAAGGATTCTAATCAATTAATTAAGGTTACAGAACTGAGCTTTCTTTACTTGCACTTGGCTGAGGAGAGAAGCAGCTCAGGAAGCAATTCCTCCACCCTGGGAGACGGAGAGAAGGGGGAAAAAACTTGGGGTAGGTACAGAACAGTGTATAACACAACTTTTATGCGACTGAGATGGCCATTGCAGTCAATTGCAGAAAGGCAGATTTGTTTAGAACAGATTACATCCTGTGAGAATACCTTTAGCTCCATCAAATAATTTCTGCCTACCACAGATCCTTGGGAAGGTGGATAAAAATGCTAAATATAATCTAAACATCTGGTTGACTATGCAACCATAACAACAACAACAACAATTCATGCAATGAATAGGAGCAGATGTGATATTGGATACCTTCAAATATTATTATTATTATTTTATTATTATTATTTATTATATTTGTATACCGCCCATCTCCCGAAAGACTCAGGGCGGTTCACAGCCAAAAAACAACAGAAAACATATAATACATATAAACAGCTAAAAAAACAGACAGTTAAATTCAATTGATGCCCTAAAACTTTTAAATACAAATTTAAAATCTCAATTAAACCCCTTTTTTAAAAATCCCAATTTAAAAACTACGTTCAAGCTAGTCCTGCTCTTCGAAAATATGTCTAGAACACGGGTGTCAAACTCGATTGTGTCACGTGACATATCGTGACGTATCACGGTGTGTTTTGCCTTTGCATAGCCAGGGTGGGCGTGGCCTGTGCGTGACGCATCCAGCCCGTGGGCCGCCAGTTTGACACCCCTGGCTTTCAGAAGCCAAAAAATTCAATGAAGATGGAAAGAGCCAAGTATCCTTTACTTAAGGTTCAAATAAGGGAGGAGAAATTCTTTGAGCTCTGGGTAAAAATATTTCAGCTAATTCTTGCATTTTGGTCAAGCTTTTCCTTGCTAGCTTCTGATTGTCCTTTTCAAAGCCAGTGTTTGCTCTTTTCAATTAGCCATTCTATTTGTTCCTGCTGTGTCCTTAGTTGAAGATTCCTCCTTCCTCCATAGATTCAACTTTTCCTCAATTCACTTCGCACCTGGAGTCCACAAAACGAACAACCTTCTCTATCTGCCACTTACTTATCTTTGTTAAAGGCTGCTCTTCATGCTCACAGGTGTCTTCATTAGGCAAATGGCTTTTTGATCTCTATGCGACACTTTCCATGGAGCTGGCCAATAGACAAAAATCCTAATGTTTAAACCAATTCCATCATTCCATCCATCAAGACAGCTCATCCGGCCACCTACGTCTTTATAATTGATGCCTTAAGTTGCATGCATCAGAACTTTACCAAAGATAGCTAGGCTCACTCATAAATCTCTCCTAGCTAGTTCACAAGCAAAGCATGAGCAACTTAGGTCTTGGTTGAGAAAAGAAAATACTGTAGCCAATCGCAAAATGCAAATAGGAGAACTGAACTAGATGCACCGTGGGAAAGCAAATCGGCCGTGGAAGCTACTTTTGGATAATATGAAATGCCGAATACTTTCCTCTGAATGCTAAATTAGTTCAGGCTAAATGAATGTAGCCTCTGCGTCTCAACAATGCTTTGTTTAGTCTCTGAAGATAGATAAGGGGGCAGATGTTGCCTGCCTCTTGTCTTTGGTTTTGTGCAGGTAGTTTTCCATTACAGCTACTATCGCTGAAGTAGGAATTGCTTTTATGAGTTCTTTGAAGAAGCTTGTTTTTTGTTCCCAACTTAGCTATGAAGCAATACTTTAGAGCTCATTTTTGTAATGGACAATTGATTTTTTTTGGGGTGGGGGGAAGAGATGGTCACTGTAACTGTAGGAAAGAACTGAGGGAAATACAGAAAGGATTTGATTTGTTATTAAAGTGATGTACAGTAATATAGTAACCAGATGTTTAATGAAACATGTTTGCACACATATGTATGCATGCCACACTATAGCCAGTCATCACAAAACATTCATTCTTTTCCGATAGCCGGCAAGATTTAAAATAACATTTATATAGCCCTTTTTTGAATGATCAAACTACTTCATCCACATTAGCTGTTCGCAGAAATTAGGTCAGGATTCTTATCCTAGGGTGGGAAGGGGAGAGAAAGGATGGCAGTGTAGAATTTGAACATCTGAGCCCCAATTTAAGAACGATGACAAAAAAGCACGGCTAGATGCTGTTTGCTTTATGACATTTTTATTTCTATTTTAGACCGCTCTCATGTCCTAGATAGTATAAGGGCAACCTGGTTAGTCACAAAGCAGTTACCACTCTGTTACAGTTGGCTGTTACATCTCAAGAGGCCAAACGTCCCACTTTTGTGAGGACAATCTTCTCCTTAGAAAGGCTGTCCAGTCGAAAGCTACGGCGAAGACCACAAAGTATGAAAAGAAGACATTCACTCTTGAGCACTTGGTACCTGGTCAACTGACTGAGCTGCTTACTTGTTTACATAATTTTCCTCTGAGGAGGGTGACAGAGTCTATGTGGTGCATACTTTAGATTAAATTTGATCTATCTTCATATCATATGGCAATGATTGCTTATGCAAATTCTATTCAAATGTGTGTCATCTCCCTTTTCCCTCAGGGAATGATGCCATTCCTCCTTTATATAGTATAAGCACTATATATTCAGCCTGTCAGAAAGCCATCCTGGATAGCGAGAGTGAGAGGAGAAGAAAATATGTGAAAGATTGCTTTGTAGCCCAGCCAAATGCTGTTGGAGGGAATAACTAATCAATCATCCCTGTTCCCTCCCCATCTAAGCTTTCAGACTCCCAGCCTTTCCATCTGAGAAACCTCCTACCTAGATCTGAATGTCCATGTTGCCTCCGTCCTCCAGCCATTGTATGTGTGGTGGCTACCCATCTACCCCCATGACAGTAAATTCCATAAATTAGTGGTGTGTCCCACCCTGAAGGAGTTGTTGTTTTTGTCTCGTCTTAATCTCCTGCCAGTTGCCAATTGCTAGGTTTGTAGCAGAGGTGGGGAATAATGGCCCCCTTTATGACCTGAGGACTTCAACTCCCAGAATTCCTGAGCCAGCATGATTCTGGGAGTTGAAGTCCACAGGTCATAAAGGGGCCATAGTTCCCCACCTCTGGTTTACCAAAAAAAAAAAAAAGGAAGAGAATCTCTTTCTCTGCACTAAGCTTAATTTTAAAGAGCTCTTTCTCTGTCTTGTGTGTCCTCCAAGTTGCATTTTTTTTAACGGTAGAAATTGAGCAGCAAAGAAGAGGGAATCTGCTGTCCCAAGCCGAGATGAAACTAGCAATTGCTTTTCTGTGGCTCCGGAGTCCTCATGAGACTCTGCTTCTAAACTTCAGCGGCAAGGGTTAGCAACCTCGGAAAACTAGCAGCGTAGTCTCACATTTTGATGAACTGAATTCACAAGCCCTAAGATAGAGTACCAGTGTTTTAAAAGCAGTGGTGCTTTTAAAAAGCAGTGGTGCCTCCCCGGCCAACGGTCCAGGAAGAAATGAAAAATTGTGGTTTGTGCAATATTGCTCTGCTTCCCCAGCCCTCGTCCCACCCCACCTACACACACACACACACACACACACACACACACACACACACACACACGCAGGCCATTTAACACAAGACTGCCTATCCCTGCTGTAAACCGATGTGAGATGTTTTGCCACAGCTGCTGTAAACAAAGGGGACAGTGATGGGTGTCCATTTCAGGAGGGGGCCAGCTGCTGATCGCACCCAGCCCAGCTCTTAGATTTTGTAATACCTTAAAGAAATAGGCTCATCTGTTGGCTGCCTTAATAAATAACCGTGACGGAGCTGGGCTTCATGAATTTGCCTTAGGATTTTGCAAGTCCTGTAATCTACGCTGTCTTTTCCTGCATATATTCCTAATGAGTTCCAGAGTTTTCGTACTCTCCTAGTATGAAAAAAATATATAATAACAATCATTTTCTGTTCCTTTTATCCACACTGTTCCTGGATTATATAATTATGTAATTCCTGGTTTTATATAATTGCTTCAGTGAACCCACTGAAACGTGAGGTTCAGGTGTGTTGATCTATACCCAGAATGGGGTGAATATAGATTGAAATACAGTTGTTCCAGGCAGGAGTGGTTTAAGAGTGGAAAAACTAAAAACAGTGGCAGCAGCTAAGAAAACAAAGAACAGGAAGGTGTTGGGAAGACAGTGGGTAGACAGACAGTGAGAATATGTACATTGGGATACCAGAAATGGATGAAGGTGGAGGAAAGAGTAGAAATAGCATTTAGACTTATATACCACTTTATAGTGCTTTCCAGCCCTCTCTAAGCAGTTTACATATTGCCCCCAACAATTTGAATCCTCATTTTACCCACCTCAGAAGGATGGAAGGCTGAGTCAGCCTTGAGCCTGGTGAGATTTGAACTGCCAACTTGCAGTGAGCAGAAATAGCCTGCAGTACTGCACTGTAAACACTGCGCCACCATGGCTCAAGAAGGAATAATACCGGGAAGATGGGGGAAGGGAAGGCGAGTGAGCTATGCTGTTCTGGGATAATGGTGGCGGCTTTACTATTTTGCCTTGTTGGTATTTTTTTTTGTATTTCACTCATTTCATTGTATTACAATTTTATAAATTATGGGCGTTCACACAATCAGCCAGATGTTTAGACAATCTCTGGCATTTTTGTCCACCTATTGAGTCCTTCCCAAGGACCTGGGATAGGCAGTTGTTGTTCGATGGTGTTAAATGTCCCAATGCAGGCTGTAAGTTGTTCCAAGTTAAGTCAATTGCAAGCTGCCTTCAGATGCTGTGGGTGCTTCATCACTGGAGGTTTTTAAGAAGAGACTGGACAGTCACATGTCTGAAATGGTATAGGATCTCTTGCTTGAGCAGGAGGCTGGACTAGAGGACCTCCAAGGTCCCATCCCACTTTATTCTGATTCTGCCTTTTACAATTGACTGATTGTGATTTTGTCAATGTCAGTGGTGTTGCAGTGGTGCTAAAGATGTTTTGGGACTGCATCCCAGGCCCTTATTACTATTACTATTACTATTAGCACTATCTTTATTGTCTTTTGGCAGTCATTCTACTTCTGTTTACAGCTTTTCATGAGGTTTTTTTAAAAAAATTCTCCAGTTCTTTCTGTTCTCTGCTGCAGTCTCCAGTATTACAATGTCCACTACCCAGACTTTTTTTCTTATCGACAATTGTTAAGTTTTATTAACATTGCTTTAAAATTCATATCATAACCTTTCCCAATGGATTTTGCTCACCGAATTCACAAACAGTGCCTTCATCAAAATTCAGTTTTATATTTGAAAAGCAGTGAATTACAAATAAAATCAGAACTAGTTGGTGCCTTACTGCATGTTAAGGAGTCACAGCTGCTTGTTGCTTTTCTCACCCACATAGACGATTCACAACTGGATTTTTCATCTCACCTCCCTAAAAATTTAGCAATGAGAAATGGGAAATGCTAGAGACTAGTAATTTTTCCACTTCCTAGATGTTGGGTCAGCTCCTAGTCAGCTTCTCAGTGTTAACCAAGTTGCCTACAGAATTCTGGGAACAAAATTTCTTACATCTTTACAAAATTCTGGGAACAAAATTCCTTACATCCTTACAAAATTCCTTATAGAGGGCAATCTGTCCAGGTGATAATTTAAGAGTTGACCAGCTGATGCAATGATGCAATGGTGGGAATGAGTCAGCAGGGTCTTTGGCTGTTATCCCTTTAAGAGCCTGTGTAATAAGAGGAGGCCCTGCTAGAGTGTTTGTTCTCTATCAAGTTTTTTCCCTGCTGTAATTGCTGTTTGTTTAGATACTGCTTGTAGCATGTATATGTAAAGTATTCCTATTGTAGATAAAAAACACTATTTAATACAAACCACTGTTAGCTGTACTTGCTCCTGGATTGATACAAGTGCTAGACCTGTGCACATTCTGACACAATCAATTTGCAGAAGGCTGATCTAGCAGAGGGATCACAAGAACCTGCCTTAAATATAAACTTTTTGTATGGAATGGGACAACTTGCCACAATCAAGTCGTCGCAGCCAACTCACCATGGCCACCTTGCTATGGCCAACTTGCCACAGGACAACTTGCCATGGCCAACTCGCTCTCTGTTGTGTCTGTGCCCCCTGAGCCGGGCCTCCTGCCAGAAAGTGACTTGGAAAGTGAGGGGGAGGGGCTGTCAGGACTTACCTCGGGAGCACCGGCTTCCCTGGCTCAGCTCCAGGAGCCAGAAGCAGGCCAGGTGGAAGAGATAATGAGGCCTCCGTCCCCTGACTCTTTCCCCTCCCAGGCCATGCCTGCAGACCCAGCTGACAGCAATCAGGCTTGGTTTCCTAGGCAGGAGAGGAGGGAACAACAGAAGCAAGGGTGGGGCAGGCCTAGGAAGTGCTGAGTCATGGAGCCACACCCCACAGGATATAAAGGCAGCCAGAGCTGCTGTGCCTCTTCGTAGCAGGCAAATTAACTGCTGAACTAAGAGCTGAAGTACTGTTTGACTTATCAGCGTCGAGGAAGATAATGGAGCCACTTGGCAGATGCTCGCTCTTTTGCTGCCAGGGCTGATAGTGCCGGCTAATTAAGCCATCACTCAGACAGAGGCGAGGGAGGACAGAACACTCTGGGACAACTCACTATGGGACAAGAGTTACATTAATATCAAAGAAATAGTGAAATAAAATCATTAAAGAAAGGATGCCAAAGGAGGGAGTGAATGCAATGTTAATGACAAAAATTAAAGTATTTTAAAATTATTTTAAATAATTAAATTGAATTGTTGAATTGTCTTGCAGTAAGTTGTCCTGTGACAAGTTGGCCATGGCGGGTTTTCCTGCAGTGAATTGGCCGAAGCGAACTGAAATTTGAAATTTGTATTTAAGCCAGGTTCTTGTGATTCTCAGAGCTAGAACAGCTTCCTGCAAATTAATTGTCCTCTAGATGTGGAGAATTCTGTTCCCAGAATTCTGTAGGCAACTATGTATATGAAGAATAATGGAAAGAACTCTAAAATGAGATTCTGAAGAAAAATGCCAATCTTTTTTTTCCAGTGAAAACTTGAATTTTGAAAAAAATTAATTGCAACTTTACGGTCACTGACTTATCACCCTCGCTGCACTTCATTCAGAATGGGAACAGCTATCCTTCTGTATCTGAAATAAAAAAAAAAAAGAGAATCTAATTAACACATTTTAAAAACAGATACTTTTCAATCAGAAATTGACAGCCATTCTCCAAAAGGCTTGGTTTGAAAAATACATGTTCACCTGTGCCTTCCCCTCCAGCAAAAGAGGGCATTAACTTGTGATTGAATCCTATGACTATATACTGTTCAGTCACGTTGTTTCCTACTGTAGCGTAGCTTGTATCTATTTTTAATCTAATTTTTCACAAATTGGCTCCTTTCCTCTATTTTGCTATGATAGATATTTTCCTACTATTTGCTAATCTATGTAATAAATGGTAGCCTGAGCCACATGCTGTTCTATTAGATCAGTGATGGCTAACCTTTTCTGGACCGAGTGCCCAAAGCACACGTACATGCCCGAACCCACAAAATGCAATGTGTGTGTGGCCCCTGTGTATTCGACCTGCCCCCCTGCATGTACCCTGCCCTGTGCATGCACGTGTGGCCCCCCCGCATGCACCCCGCACATGCATGGCAGAGACCCGACCGACCAGCTGGCTGCGGGAGGCGTGCGCGCATGCACGGCGGAGCTGAACTGGGGCGATGGCTCACGTGCCCACAGAGAGGGTGCTGTGTGCCACCTGTGACACGCGTGCCATATGTTCACCATCATGGTATTAGATGGTGGATCATCATTGTCTAAGCCAAAGTCTGTAGCTTAAGCAAAGTTTCCAAAGACGATTACTGCTCTAAGGGAATTATAATTTGTTCCTGTTTTAAATTACAATTTTGCAAACAAAGTTCTTGCTTGCTTTTGCCTGGTTGAGTTTCAGTCCATTTTTTTCTTTGCTTCAATTAATATATTTTGGGTGACTATAAAGCCCATCATGAGAAGGAGAGGTTAGCAAGGAGGCAGAAGGAGAGGTTAGCAAGGAGGACTCTATCAAATTCTTGTTTTTAGTCCAGATTAAGCATTCCAGCCTTAATTTTTAAACCAGACTTACATCTTTGACTGCCAGGAATGAAGAAAGCTGAAGCGGGAGTTTAAGCATGCCTGAATGTTGGTTTGTGTGTTGAAGGAAAGATGCTTTCCTGGAACAAATTATTCTGCCCCAATTCAAGCCCCACATTTAAATGGATTTCTCAGAGCAGTTAACATTTTGCACGATCACTATTGCAGGAGGGAAAAGGCTATTTAAAATCATTCTCTTTGTTTGTCCTTGAAACTTTAGTGAGAGTTAATCTGCAGAAATAACCAATGTATTAGGGACGGTATTCAACAATCACAGAACTAAGATTTCCACTATGGTCCCTTAAGAAACCACAATGGCTTGGATCTCTCAAAAGACTAAATCATTATGAATAGGTTCACATGTTGTAATACATTGGAGCTAACATGACCTAATGCAAACCCAACCAGTAGTTTAAGATTATACCTGCTAAAAGTATACCTGTGGTCAATGGATTCATATCTACTATGCAATCAGTGGCCATTTTCACAGCTACAGCCTGAATGAAATCAAGTGGAATAATAATAATAATACATTTTAAAAATCACTGGATCGTGTGTAATTGGCTATTTCTGGCACCATTGCTTTCTCTTCTCTTTATTGACAGAATGCTATCCATAGAAACTGGTCATAGTGTATTTTTTTTGGCAACTGGTGCTCTGGTTTAAAGCCAAGATTGGGCTGAATCTGATTGTTTATAGAGTATTATTAGTGGTGGCTTTGAGTGGTTGTTGTTTCCCACCCCCCCCCTCCCCTGCAAATTGAAGACTTTTTGAATTTCACTATTTTTGTATCAGGCCATAAAGTCATGGATCCCCCATGCCTCAAGACCCCCATTATCACTCAACTGAACTATTACCAATCAAGCAATGCTGGTCAGTGAGGGAATAGATATGAATATATTTTAAAATACATTCATATGTGGAAATGTGGAAGAAGATATAGTGAGAAAGTAATCCTTTAGCTTTGGGGAGTAATATATTCTACAGATTTGGCCTTGTGCCTTTCAAGCTTGGCTGCCTTAAGGGAGTAAGCCTTCACTGAAAATAAAGGGGCTTACTCCTTAAAAAAACATGTCTAGGATTGTGCTGCAAATCCATATAATTAAAATAAGAAAACTTCATAAAGTCATCAAACATTCACCAAATGTTCGCTGAGTATTCTGAGATGCTGTTTGTATAACTATTCACTTCTTATAATTCCATCATTGTCTCTGACACATTGCCAGGAGTCTGGTGTGTAGTCACGTGACTGTATATACAGTAGATGCATTATTTGGCATGTGCAGTGTCTCGGATTCAGTTCCAAAAAGTGGAGCAAAAATGTAGGAGCATCTGCCTACACAGTTCGTTAAAGCTGCTTCACCTTTTTGGGAAGGATTGCACAATTCCCTTTGGCTACTGCCAGATGTTCCCAGAAAAGACATAACTGCTTTAAAGAGCTGCAAACAAGTCCTACGTGAGCACTTCTACAGCCTGAAGCTCCTTTCGGGAAATGAATTCAATTCTTTGCACATATTAACATCAATGAGATATCTCTATGGATTGATCTTTCTGTGCAACTTATCCTTATCAGAACATTGAAATTTACAGAATTCTAGAGTTCGTTTATGAAAAAGGTAATTAAGGGAATTCCCCTCAAATCCTGCTTTGCTACTTCATCGTGGCAGAGTGGTTGCTGCTAAGAGGGATGAACAAAGAATTTTGGGGGTGAATGCTAAGACGGTAAAGTCCCAGCAGAGTCACCCGAGGTCATCCCAAGTACCCAACTTAAGCAAGGACATAAATTTCAAGAGAGGAAGATGCTGGAGGCAAAATACCATTTCATACTGTATGGGAAGGATTGCACAATTCCCTTTGGCTACTGCCAGATGTTCCCAGGACTTCAACTCCTATAGTCCCTCAGCCAGCAAAGCTGGCTGAGGATCTCTGGGAGTTGAAGTCCACAAGTCTTAAAGGGACCAAGGTTGGAGACCCCTGCACTACGAAACAATTCCAGAAACCACACCAATAGACAATATGCTAATGATGTAATGTCAGATAATGGCCCCTTGTGTTGGATGGCACTGAACATGTTATTGAGGAAGAGGTGAGGATCTTTCCAAGTACAGGTAGTCCTCAACTTATGACCACAACGGAGCCCAAAATATCCATTGCTAACTGAGTTTTGCCCCGTTCTCAACCTTTCCTGCCATAGTTTTAAGTGAGTCACTGCAGTAGTTAAGTTAGTAACACAGTTGTTGAGTGAATCTGGTTTCCCCATTGACTTTGCTTGTCAGATGGTTGCAAAAGGTCATTATGTGACCCTGGGACACTGCAACCATCATATATACATGCCAGTTACCAACTATCTGAATTTTGATCCCTTGATCACAGGAATGCTGCAATGGTCATCAATGTGAAAAACGGTAATAAGTCATATTTTTCAGTGCCTTTAATTATTATTATTATTATTATTATTATTATTATTATTATTATTATTATTATTTAATTTGTATACCGCCCTTCTCCCGAAGGACTCAGGGCGGTTAACAGCCAAGTAAAACGACAAAAAATAAACACAATACAAGTAAAACAATAATTAAAAAACTTATTCAAATTTGGCCCCAAATTAAGATACATTTAAAACCATAAAACCCAATTAAAATTAAAAACCCAATAATAAAATCTAAAAATTCTATGCCAGTCCTGCGCGGAAAAATAGGTACGTCTTCAGCTCGCGGTGGAAGGTCCGAAGGTCAGGAAGTTGTCGAAGTCCAGGGGGAAGTTCATTCCAGAGGGTAGGAGCCCCCACAGAGAAGGCCCTTCCCCTGGGGGCCGCCAGCTGACATTGTTTGGCTGACGGCACCCTGAGGAGTCCCTCTCTGTGAGAGCGCCTGGGTCGGTGGGAGGCAAACGGCGGCAGTAGGCGGCCCCTTTGTAACTTTGAATAGTCATATATGGTTGTAAGTCAAGGACTACCTGTACTAATGGTAACTCATGATCTGGCTAGATTCAAGTTGATAGGATATCTAGTTCCAGTGTTGCGAACACAGCATTACAATGGAAACGTGCAATATAAGAAACACAAGAAACGTAAACATGGGAAGTTCAGCATCATTGATATCTTAGGTATTACATCAGCAAATTGCAATGGACTGGAACTGGAGACTTTTGAGTCCGAAGATAGTAGATATTGTTCAGAACAAGATAGTTAAAGAAGGAACAGTTGTTTTCATAGTCAGGAAAGATATAGAAAACACCTTTTATCTTAATTAATTGTGGCTCTTGTGTTTTATCTGCTAGTCTGTGACCGCATAAAGATTGATTTGATTTGATATCAGTTAGACTTCACAAGCAACCCTTCAATGTGGGAATTATCCAGGTTTATGCTCCGATCACTGATGCAGAAGAGGAAGAAGTTGATGAGCTTTCTGGTCAAGTTCAATCTGAAATTGACAGAATAAAAGAGTAAAATGGCTGCTTGTGCTTTATTTATTTAGACAATTTATATTGCCGCCTTCTCGCACATGGCGAAATGCCAAAATTGGAAATACTAAGGAGGAAAACATAGTTGAGCTAAATAGCCCAGGAAAAGAAGCAGGAGAATGAATTACCAATTTCTACTAATCCAATCATTTCTTCATTGGTAAAAGTTTTTTCAAACAACCCCAAACTACAATTATCTATATGGGCATTAGCAGTTAAAGTACATCAAAATGAAATTGGCTATATTATTGTGCAAAGATTTTGAAAGATTCAGTTGTAATAGCAAAGATGGGGGCAGGGCGGGAGGTTAGCTGAGGAACAAATCAAAAATTGCTCATGTGTAAGTTCCGAGACAAGTTAAAGAGGAAGAAAACCAGCCATTTTCCTCTATATGATGTTGAGCCTCTGCCCAGTATTTTCAAGGAGAACATCAGGAATCACTTTGAAGTCCTTGAACCTTACTGACAGAGAACAGGAAGAACTGTGGATTGAAATCAAAGAAGGGCCAATATGAAAAGACAGTGTCAAATACCTACAAACAAGAAAGCAGACTTGATATCAGTGGAATTGCCAGTAGAGGTTGCCAAGAAGAGGAAAGAAGCCAAGTCTAGGAAGGACAAAGAACTTAGGAACGAACTTAATAAAGAATCTCAGAACACTGTGAGAAAAGACAAGAAGCAATATTGAAGCACTTCTAGGGACATCAAAAATGAAAAATTTAAATGCCAGACATTCGAACCAGCTTTAGAAAAGGACAAATAACAAGAGACATTATTACTGAGGCAGACTAGATAATTCAGAAAGCCAAAGAAGTCAATATGTGCTTCACTGAGTACAGAAATACCTTCAGCTGGCAATTAAGGCATTGAAGTGGTAGATATCTTCTGCTTTTAGACAACAGTAAAGGAACAGCAGTGAAGAAATACAGTGCAGACTAGCATTTGAAAGGACAGCAATGAAATTAATATCCAGGTGCTGCTTTATGTCTATATTTAAAATCATACAGGCAACTGTTTTCCCTGTGACTCTCTGTAAATGTGAAAGTTGAACTTTGAAGTAGTAGAATAGAAATGTTATTTCGGCTTTTGAACTTTGGTGTTGAAGAAGACACCTGAGAATACAATTGGCAGCTAAAGAAAAATATGGATCAGAACAAATCAATCCAGAATTCTTCGCTGAGGTATAAATGATTAGGTTCAGGTTGTTATAGTTTGCACTTATTATGCAGTGATACAGGGGTGAAATCTACTTACTTTCCTTACCGGTTCGGAAGTGCACGCGCCGCGCATGCGCAGAAGGTAAAAAACACATTACTTCCTGGTTAAAACCCAGGTTGGTGGGTGGAGCTTTGCTCCACCATCGCTACCGGATTGCTGAACTACTGGCCATGATCGCTATTGGATCGTGCAATCCGGGAGCATTTCACCCCTGCAGTGATACAGCTTTCATGAGAAGTCTATTTTTACTCGGAAATGGGGAAGGAAAGAGAAAAGAACAACTACTAGCAAGGTGGAAGCACAATTAGAAGACCAGAAAGGTCAGACTGGGACAGATCATTATCCTGGAGAAGGTCTTTCTGTCCATTGCTATGAATGAGTCAACCCTGTTAAGAGGGCATTTAATCAAAACTTAATATAATGGTAAATAAAATACTTCCATAATCAATAACATCCAGCCCATTGAACACCGATGTTTTTTTCTATGCTAGATCTGAGAATCGGAACTGATTTTATAGAGGCCATTTCTAAATAAGTACCGTATATACTCGAGTATAAGCCGAGTTTTTCAGCACGTTTTTTGTGCTGAAAAACGTCCCCTCGGCTTATACTCGGGTCTATACGGCTTATACTCGAGTTTTTTGTTTTTTTTAAGCCCCTCGGCTTATACTCGAGTATATACGGCTTATACTCGAGTTTTTTTTTTTCTTTTTTTCACATTTTACCGGAAGCCCTGCCGGTGCAGTGAGAGGGCGGGGCGGGGGAGCCGCCAGCCTTCTCAGCTGAGGGAGGGAGGGTTTCCCCAACCGGTAGGTGCCTCATTTCCCACCCTCGGCTTATACTCGAGTCCCCAGTTTACCCCAGTTTTTGGGGTAAAATTGGGGACCTCGGCTTATACTCGGATCGGCTTATATTCGAGTATATACGGTAACTGAAAAATAAATAAGTCCTTAGCAATTCTACAGTGTTAGAAAATTCTGCTGATTTTGCTAATTTAGAGGGGAATTTTGGCTGAATTGTCTTAGATGGTGCGGTGCTGATCAAGTGTTCTCTCTGTTGTTGTTTTTAAAGGAAAGAAGTGTCTTGTTGTAGCTTGTGACATGCAGTATATATTCTGCCTATTTAACTGCTTAGAAGGTCTTATCTGGCACAGCAGGGTTTTCACTGCCTCCCTTGCCTATGCCCTAATAATTGTATTTATGGATATTATAAACAGACCAATGCTGTTTTCTGCTATTCACACTGCTGGTTCACTCTTCCTACCACTTCTTCTCCTAGGGAAAACTTTAATGGCCTTATCTGAACGTTGGTTTCCACATTTTTCTTTCAGGAGCCTTAAGCAATAGAATTAGGCTTTTTATCCCAGGACCTATCTTGCTAGACTTGCCGCTTCAGATACCATTCTGATAATCCTAATTTCTGTTGTTAAGAAATCCTATTGATTTGCAGCGCAACAGAGATGTGGAAAGAAAAAGGGATTGTGGGATACTTTTTAACATATTGATCTCTTAACGTCATTTGCCATGCTTTGTTTTTGAGATATCTACTTTGAATCTTGGGAAAGAAGGAGGATGTATATATTTTAAAAGATTTTCAAATTGGGAAAGTGTATTTGCTGGGGGAAATGGTCCAGGGAAAATATAGATGGAGTTGAGAACAAGTCCTGTTCAGTTGGAGCTTCTGTGAAAAATGCTGCCTTAGGTTACTGTGACTGGCAAATAATATTGCTCGTGCAGATGATTCTTTTTAGATAACACTACAGACAGGCTGCTAGAAAAGTACTACATAGGCAGAGTGAGGCTCAAAGGTCTGGACCACAGGGCTAAAATCCACAGCTCAAAAATCCAGGCAAAGTAGGTGAAACATGTCTTTTAACACCTGAGAAATCGTAAACAAACCAGTTGTTGTTGTTTTTTCCATTCACAGCATCTTATTTTTAAGCATGTAGCCTAGTCGGTGGGCCACCCCAAAACTTAATATAGTTCTTTTATTCATTTTTTTGATCAGAAACATTCTTATCCCTTTCCATATCCTACAGATTTTATGGCAAGATGTTCATCACAGGCTTAGCAGAAACAGCCTCAGTTTTATTTGTGCAGCGCTGTGGGACTTTGAAAGGAGAGCTGCCTGCACAGAGAACATTTTTTTTCCTGTTTCAATCAAGGTTATTAAAGCCTTGCTTGTTTCTTTGTTAGTTGTGTTAGCAGTTCTGAAAATTGGACAGCAGTGGGATGCGGCCTTTTCAAAAGGATGTGGAGTAGAACAGAAGGTTTTGCATCTAGTAACTAACTACAACTGTTAACTATACCTTTGCACAGAATACCTTCAATTAAAAGGATCTGGCACTTTCAGTTAGCAGATGGTAGACGGATTTAGGCTTAGATCAATCATTCCCTAACCAGATGTACTCCATATGGGCTGGGTTCCAACTTCCTTAGTTCTGTTTTGCCAGCTCAAATCCAAGCAAGACGGAGATTCAGAGGTAGTCCTCCACTTATCACCATTCACTTAATGACCATTCAAGTTACAACCTCATCGAAAAAAAGTGATTTCCAATTGGTCTGTGCATCTCCGTGGTCACATGATCAAAATTTGGGGGTTTGGCAACTGACACGTATTTACAACTGTTGCAACATCCTGGGGTCACGTGAACTCCATTTGAGACCTTCCTAGCTGGCTTCCAGCAAGCGAAGTAGATGGGCGAAAGTTGGATTCACTTAACAGTCACATGATTCACTAAATAACTGCAGTGTTTTGTTTAACAGCCATAGCAAAAAAAAAAAAAAAGGCCATAAAAAGACCCAACTCACTTAGCTACCGCTGTGGTTTTTCAACAGAAATGCTGACCCCAATTGTGATTGTAAGTTAAGGACTACCTGTATAGCAACAGCAATAGCAAAAGCACTGATATATATACTGGTTCACAGAGTATATACTGTATATCTTTACAGAGCTTTACAGCCCTCTCTAAGCGGTTTACAGAGTCAGCCTATTGCCCCCAACAATCTGGGTCCCCATTTTACTGACCTCCAAAGAATGGAAGGCTGAGTCAACCTGAGAATTGAACTGCCAGCAGTTGGCAGAATTAGCCTGCAGTACTGCATTCTATAGCATTGGTCAATTGCTTGTTTGATATAGAGTTGAACCTCCTAAAAAAAAGATGATCCATTGGGGAGTACTTTTGGATTCTCAGTTATCTCTGAATGCTCTGGTGGTGATGATGGCAGGAGGTAGATGACCATCATGCACCTGTTCCTGAGCTGATTGACCTTAACAGTGAGGCTTGAATACTGAAGTAGGTTCTACATAGGATTAATTCTGTCTAGATTGAAGCTTCATATCTATGGAGATTCTCAGTCATCCAGGTCATGGTTGTCCCAAAAGTGCTTTTTTCAAGAGGTAACTGGACTTTCTTGTTTTTTTCTTTTAAGGCGTTTTGCTTCTCATCCAAGATGAGCTGGAAGAGCTGGAGAAGCTTCTCGGATGAGAAGCGAAACGTCTTCAAAGAAAAACCAGAAAGCCCAGTTGCCTCTTGAAAAAAAAGCACCTTTGGGTCTAGAACAGGGGTGTCAAACTTGATTTCATTGAGGGCCACATGAGAGTTCTGTTTGACCTCGGGGGGGGGCTGGGGTGGGCATGCGACAGCCTCCTGCAACACCTCTGTCAGAAACAGAGCTCGGGGTGTGTGTGTGTGTGTGTGGCGTGTGCGGCCCTCGTGAACTCTGTTTCCAGCTGCAATGATCTCCTGCAACCCTCTGCCAGCGAAAATGGAGCTCAGGGGGCTGCATGTGGCCCTCCTGAGCTCCATTTTCACTGGCAGAAGCACCGTGGGCTGGTCTTTCACTGTTTCCAGGGTGGCCCCGCGGGCCGATCTAAGCACCCTGCAGGACAGATCCGGCCTCCAGAGTCCTGAGTTTGACACCCCTGGTCTAGAAGCTTCTGTTAGTATAAAATGCTGGACTATTGACTAATGCATAATACAGGAAGACTTGCATTGTTGGCAGTCCTGTATTGGTTGCCAGTTGCATTTAGGTTATTGGTTTTTACCTTCAAAGGTCTTAAGCAGCTTGTGGTCTATGTACACATGGAGCTGGCTATTTTAAAATGAGCCTGTTTAGACATTATGATCAGCAGTAGAGCTCTCTTAAAGACACCTTCACGCTGATAGGAAAAGTCCTTCTCCTGTGCAGCTCCCAAGTACTGGTACCCGTATGTGCTCCTTGGGATTTGCAGCCAGTCCCCACTTTTTCTTTTCTGGAAAAGAACTAAGATCTTCCTCACAAAACTTTTTTCCACCTGAATTAAGTGGTAGTGACTTTTATCCAGTTTTATTCTAGTTTAAACTTGGGGGGGGAAAGGTTGTCAAACTCTGAGTGGCCTTTGGATTTCAAAAAGCAGGCATTAATAATGAGGATTAATTTGGCAAATATCAAGCTGTAGTAAACTACATCATATGTTCTAATTTGGAAGGCAGCATCAGAGATCTCCCCAGGAGCGTTATAGAAATTTGGGTTGATAAGATGTGCATTCATTAAATCGGGCTCTTTTCTAAAACAGCCTGCAGCATTTTTCATCTTTGCTCAAGTCTTGGGGGAATTCAGTGCCTCCTTTTTCCCCCCTCCGCATAGAGAATCACTACTGAAAAGAAGGCCAGTGTGCAAGACTTCTATTTACCTGTTGTCCCTACCTGCGAGACAATGAATTAATAGCCACTTAATAAAAACACTGACCACATTTGTACAGAATGTGTAAAGTGAATTAGCCTGTTTTCTGGGCTCAAGCAAAACATTGAATCATAAATTAACCCAATAGGCACACTCTACCCAAGACTCTTAAGCACAAAAATAAAATTGTATTTCAAGTGAATGCAGATACACGTTTTGCAAATGTGTGCCTGCATAGGAAAAGCACGCGGATGCAAATGCACCCAGGTTTGTCCAACCACAGTTTTGAATGATGCTGAATCCTTATACCTTTCTGAGCCTGAAATCTAAAACCCTGCAGGGTTGGAGAGCAGGATGTTTGAAGGATAGTCTCCCTCCATACGGACTGCCAAGGACCCTGAGACAACAACAACTGCCGTTCTGCCCACAACCTGCTTTGCAAAGGGCAACTAATTGGCAAACAAGGGACTGACCTGCCCCATCCTTTGGGCTGTAGAAGCTCAACCAGCTGGCCTAATTGATGTGCATCCTAGCTCTTTCTCTCTCCCTTCCCCATTCTTTGACAAAAGATTTTAAATACACACACACACAGTGTGTATGTATATTATATATGTAGGTTTTGGCATATTCGGGTCTTTTCCCATGTAAGGTTGAGAGTATTTTGACAAGGTCTCACTCATCATCTTCAGGCTGGTGCTTTCGGCTTCGTGCTGCATATACATACATACACATACACACATACATACATACCTTCCTCATTCTTTGACAAAAGGTTTTAAATACACACACAGTGTGTGTATGTGTGTGTGTATATATATGTGTATATATATATATATGCATATACATACATATACATATACACATACATACATACATACATACCTTCCCCATTCTTTGACAAAAGGTTTTCAATACACACACTGAGTGTGTGTGTATATGTATGTGTGTGTATATATACATATACACATACATACATACACATAAACACATACATACATACACCGGTGTGTGTATATGTGTGTGTGT
This sequence comes from Ahaetulla prasina, assembly GCF_028640845.1. NCBI lineage: Eukaryota > Metazoa > Chordata > Lepidosauria > Squamata > Colubridae > Ahaetulla > Ahaetulla prasina. The sequence continues at coordinate 37,328,853 of NC_080540.1, read as the reverse complement.
GTGTGTGTGTATCTCTCTCTCTATATATAAATATATATATATGTATGTATGTATGTATGTAGGTCTTGCCATATTCGGGTCTTTTCCCATGTAAGGTTGAGAGTATCTTGGCCACGTTTCGACGAGGTCTCACTCATGCACGCACACACACGTGTGTATTTATATATATATGTATATCTATCTATCTAATCTCTCTCTCTCTATATATATATACACATACATACATCTACATACATCTACGTCTCTCTCTCTCTGTGTGTATTCTCTTTCCAGTTTTACCTTCACTGTTTCCCCGCCCCCCTTTCCGCTACCTCCTCGACCGGCCCGGCCAACGCGGCGGCGGGGGAAAGCGTGAAGGGCCGGCGGAGAGGAGCGGGCGTTAACACCGACCGGAAAAAAAAAGGACAACCTGATTTGCATGTCAATATATACCCGAGGCGCTTGGCCAGCCAATTCGCTGAACTGCCCGAACGCGCTTTTTGACTCGCTGACATCACGCGGGCTCATTAGCATGCAGGCGAGGCGAGCTCTGCATCGGCGAGGGTTCTGAGACCTGGCGCGCGAGCAGCAGAGTCCGCCCGCCCGCTTGGCCGCCCGCAGCCCGCGAGCCCGCCCCGGGCCCTTTTTTGGAGGAGGCTGCTTGAGTTGCTCCGATTCGGCGAGGGAGGGAGGGGCTCCACACTTGGACCCAGCCTCGCTGGCTGGCTGGCTGGCTGGCTGGGGCGGTCATTCGCTATAATCCAAACCGGACTCCTTGGGATCGCTGGAAGAGGCGGCCGATTTGTAGGAAAAGCAGGAGCGGAGCGGGCGAGAGGGAGAGAGAGAGAGAGAGATACCCCAAGCCCAGCTCGGATCCTGGGGAAAAACGATGCTGGGCTCTGGAGCCGAGGCGCGGACTCCCTCGCCTCCACCGCCCCGCTGACGGCAGATTCCCCCCACCCCACCCGCTTCCAAGCCACCCTATGCTTTCGGTGTGTGTGTGTGTGGTTTTTTAATGTGCGTGCGTGCCTGCCTCCCGAGAGGCTTTTTTTTTTTTTTTGACAAGAAGCCTGCTGTTGTTGCTCATTTCGAGAAAATCTGCCGCTAGCGAATCCGAGCCTTCTTGCAAGAACAGAGAGAGAGCGAGAGCGAGAGATTTCTGAGAGAGAGAGAGGAACGAGATACTTAATAAGGCTGCGCTTTTTTCTGGGGCTTTGCGAGCAAGTCCCCCCCCCCGCCCCGGAAGAAAAGTAAAAGTCAGTTTGAAGAAAAAAGAAAAAAAGAAAGTCATCCTCCTCCTCATCGTTTTAAAACAAGACAGAGAAAGGAAATAATTCGTGGGATTGTAGAGAGGAAACATCCTGACACGTCGGGAGTTTGGAGCGACCGGGGAACGGACAGGTAAGGGGGATCGCTGCCGTTTTCGGGGAGTTCGGGTTCTGAGGTTGGAGAAGCTTCGCGGTCGTAGGATAGGAGCGAGTCACGTGACAAATTGGGGTTTTTGAACTTCTCCGACCGACCGGTCCTTAATTCGGAAGCACGGCCCGTTTCGGAAGGGAGCTTCGGATTCTCCGTGGTCGAGGATGGATCCCGCGTGAAGCGGGGCGAGGCACTGCTGAGCTCTCTCTTCGTCTCTTACCAGCGCCAGCTCGGCTGTTGAGACCCTTGAGTGGCAAACCGGAGTTTTCCTAGGACGAGCAAGGGTTGAATTGTATTTATTTATTTGTTTTTTTGCCAAGTGCGTGGCAGGATGCCCAATGTGCAGAAATAACCCCTTATAGCAGCTTCCCTCCCTCTCGGGATATGCTAGGGTGGTCTGGGCTAGCTGTACTGACTGGCATTTGCCATCATCCTTCATCCCGGGAGGCACCAGGCTGGAAAAGATTCGGTTGCATGTTTGTGGGTGAGACCGTGGGTATACGTGGGTGTGTTCTGGCTTCATCTAATCTGTTCACTTTAATTTTCTGAAAGAGTTCCTCCTCGGAAATGTTTTAGTGATTTTAGAGTCACTCGGGTAGTGATTTTATATTTATACAGCTAAGTAACGAGCCCTGTGGCGGTTGGTGGTGATGGACGATCGTTTTCCTGAATGGTCAGCTATGTTCTCTAGAGTCACTGAAGCTTAGGGAGTTGTTTTTTTCCCCTCCAGTGGTTTGTTTTTCATGCCTTTTCTCCCTCGGGGTCAGTTTACCCAGACTGGTTTTTGGGAGTGTATTGGAAATCAACTCCCATCATTTGGGTTCTGGAAGGTGTGAAGATGCCAATTAGCCTAGCTTGAAAAGCGCTCCTTCCTAGTACTTGTTTTGTGGTAGTGTCATTTTTTTTTAATCCAGTTGTTCCTTGTTAGTGGTCTGTCTTGAATTTATCCTGCTCTTTTTTAATGATATTTCACATTCCGCGGAGCGGTGCCCGAGGAGAGAAAATCAGGATATCTCATGCCAAGAGTTAAATGGGTGATCAGAGATAGTCATGTAGCTTTTCCGCTGAAGGAGAAAAGTCTGTGCATGTTTTATCTGGTTATTGAAGGATGGTTTTCCATTATCTTCTTGTCATGAGCTTGGGGCAAATCAACAGAGTAATTTCCATTTGCTCCCGGTGATGTGGGAGCTGTATCAAAACTGTTCTTCCGCTGAATATATTTACAACCCTGCTCATCATAAGGGACAACACATTTTCAAATAAGTAACTATACTTAAAAGACTGAAGCTTTTTGATATTCCTGATCAGGAACCCTCACAAACATTTTATAACTTTTTGTTAATCTTAAGTATCCGGAAGGTCTAAATGCACAATCTTCCACTATCTTGCACATAAAGATTGTTACTTGTGGTGGTGGTTTTAAAATCAAGAATAGCTCTGAGGCTGTGGGAGGCAGTAGGGAGGGAGTGGGGGGTCGGTCATTGCAAAACAATTTCCGAGAAGAATTGCCAGAGCAAACATTCGGAATGGAATGTCTAAGACAGTAAAACAATTTGGAGGAAGGGAAGTAATGCTGGGAACAATTGCAGGGTGATAGGAAAGGCATCTGATGTTAAAGGTAAAGGTTCCCCTCGCACATATGTGCTAGTTGTTCCTGACTCCAGGGGGCGGTGCTCTAAAAGCTTTTCTACAATTTGTCATTGTTTAAATGCAACATGGCTTCCAAACAAGAGTTTTATGTCTGGTTCTAATTCAAGAATCTCCCTCATCTCATCCTCTGAAGTGCCAAACATAGGTGATGGGGCACTGGGAACCTCATTGCTTTGGGGATCCGAAGTCTGCTGCTTGCGCCAGGGTAGTCCAGTGAGGTACCACTGCTGTTGTGTGCAATTTTTTAATTTTTTATTTTTAAACAAACATACATAAAAACATAACACCATCTTCAATTACAAACAGTGTGTCGGTTGGTTACAAGCCTTTTGTGCATTTTCACCATATTCATAGTTTGTAGTTTACCTAATTTCACATTTTATCAATCTCGTATATATCCAAATATTTTTATTCTCATTGATCATTTACTTAACTATGGCTATTTCTTCTCTCACTTCATACAAAATGTTCTAAAATATAAATTAACTTATATTGTATCACTCATTTCATCATCCTGAATCAATCCCATAATAATATATCTTTGTTTTATTTTGTATATTTCCACAATTCTTGTATTATAAAGACCCCTACCAAACTTCATTACCATATTTTTTTGTCTAACCATTGATAAAATAAGTCCCATATCTTATAATATTGTTGAACTCCCAACTTGTTTTCCTTCTCCCTTTAGTATCTGTGCACTTTTAAAGCTTGCTATCTATTTTTTTTTTACCTCCAGTTCTCTTCCTTGATAGCAGATTTAGCTATGCACCAGCTTTGAAAATGTTAAGTGTCTGCATGCTAGACATATAGATGGACTCCAGTTAGGTTTAAAACAAAACAGGAATCTGGGAGATGAATCATTCATTCATGGGAAGGGCAAATGGCTCTTGTTTATTTAGCGACCAAGGACCTTTATTGAGTTGGAATGCTATCTTGCTGAATCTAGGAAAGTAGGATTTAAAAATGTGCAATCTCCCCTACCCCCGCCAGGATTGTAAGCCTTTCAGAGCACACTCATGCTACACAAATTGCTTTGGAAATAAGGTATATCCAAAGGTCTATTACTTCTTAACTTTCCTTCCTCCCCCTCCCCCATCTGCCGCCAATTCTGCTCCCCTGCAAAAAAAAAAAAAAAAGTGCGCTTAAATGCTATCATCTGCTCAGGGCACATGGTGGTGTGGTTTGCATTGCTGGTAGATCTATGACAGCTCCTGTGAAGTTGTTTGAGGTTCCGTTTTACAGCCTTCCCATATGAAATTTAGCCTTCGGAACCCAAACCTGGCATAAGATTATGAGAAGAGTTAAAAGGAAGATACACAGAATCACAGTCTGATAGATAGATAGACAGGGAGGCTGGCAAATAGATAGTTCCCCTTTGTACTGAAGAGCTATGCTAACTTCACACCCAACTTCATTGGTGGCACTGGGAACACTTTGTAAGTTTGCAGTGTTTAAGGTATCTCGTTTAAAGGGTGTCCTCTTGAAACTTGGAGAGCAGGCTGAACCATCTCCCACCACATCTGTCATGTCCCATCACCTCCATTTGCCAAAGTTACCCTTGCATGTAGGCACAAGAAACAAAAATACAGGGTTGGGTTGGAGAGCATCATTAAGATGCCTTTTGTTTTACGAGATGCAGCCGTGGTTGCAGGCTCTGTTATGACACTGCTTTTGAAGCTGTCTGGCAGAGACCTGCTAAGTAGGACATTCCTTCCTGTTCCCAGCTGTGAACCCAATCAGACCCTCATTTCCCAACAGCAGTAGTGCTTTCCAGCCTCCCCCCTTCTCTCCTGCCCCCACACAATTTTCACATTATAACTGCAGAGGATACTGCTTTCAAATCTTGCTATATCTGACTTAAGACCAAATGTAAAGGAATTTAACTAGACATTTTCTGGCTTTCACATCTGATTTGGAGAAAAGCTTTCAATGCTACAGCCAAAGTCTTATTGTTTCCTTGGTCCCTGGACAATTGGCTCTACTGTAAAAAATGTGAAGGAATTAAACTGAGATAACCACAAGTATTATAGGGAATGCAACAAAAAAGGAAAGCACTAAGTAATCATGTCTAATTAGAAGTCCAACTGAGGTCCATTGTATGGAAAAGAACTCCACATTTTGTTCTGATGATTTTGGCTCATAAGGTCAAAATCCATTTGTTTATTTAATAATAAATAACTTAGATACCGAGTCATGGAATATAGCAGAGATAACCTATGTGTCAGATATTTTGAATTTCAGCTTCCTTAGACTCCAGTCAGTAATTCCATTGGCCAAGGATCATGGGTGTTATAATCTTAATGAGGTTCTGCAGCTTGCTTATGTTTGCCATGTAGCAGTGCCTATACATGTAAGATCAAGATGTCCTTGAATTCTGAACAGTATTTTTGGCAACAGTGTGGAAGTGGCTTTCAAGCGTCCATATATAACAGCAGGTAAAATTCATTACAAATTGTGTATTTTCTCAGAAGGAAGATCTCTGTTTTTGAAAAGTCTGGAAAATGAAAGAGGTTCTTTTCAGTTAACTAAGAATACAATATTAGAAGCAAATATTTTCTCCCTCTACAGTCTCCCTTTATTGGGGATAATATTAAACTCCAGGTCATCTGCCATTCCAGTTAATATAGCATAAAAATAATTCATTGACACTGAACTATAGCCAAAATAGAGACATTTGACAGGACTTCAGCAGCTAGTGTTAATTGGGTTTGGGAAAGCCACGTCAGTGAGAGACAGGTTGAAATCTTGTAGGAAGATAATTGGATGCTGTTGGACCACTCATGTTTCCTTAGGATGAGCTTCTTCCTATGATAATAAAATGGGCAAATCTAGGATTAATGCGTTCTGAAGGTCATTAAGTTACCTCTACTATTCTAACTAGTATTCATACAGCCAAGAATTAGCAGTAAAAGAGTCAGAATAAAAATTATAACAAGAGAGAAAAGGCAAATTGCAAATTATAGTAGCAGCCAGAGACAATGTAAGTCAGAACACTTTTTAATGCATTTTTAAGCAATGATTAATTGTTGCAGGTCGAAAACCTAGCCTGGGCAATAATTTTTAAAATGTCAAATCTCTCATTTCCCTTCACTATATAACACCATAGCCTGGGCAATCAACTATAGAATTGGGCCTGTGATCTTTGCAATTAGGTGAGCAAATTTTTCTTTCATGAAACAGAGACGTACATCAACGATTGCAGTGCTTCTGGTAAATGCTGTGAGGTGAGCTGGCCCCTAAAATATATAACCCTTTTCTTCCAACTGTTTCTTAGTCTCTTTTACTCTCTCATCACTATCTGCAAATCTATTTGAAGCTGACCTTGTTTGGCAGCAAACCTTTTGGGGCAATGCACAATTTTGAAAGCAACTTGCAGGTGTCATCTGGCTTGCTTTCTCACAAAACAACAATTATGGGGAGTGCAGTTTTTAGCAACAAACTGATTAGATAGTTCTGGCTTGCTTCTTTAGTCTGCCAGATTTGATTACCTTGTTCTGAACATGCTCTCTCTCTCCCCCCCCCCTCTCTCTCTCTCACACACACACACACATGTGTACACACACACAAACAAAAAACACATTTATATGTTAATATACATAACTCCTTCAAATTTGATTACCTTGTTCTGCACACACACACACACACACACACATTTATATGTTAACATACATAAGTGTGTTTGTGTATCTAAAATAAAGAAGGGAATAATTATAAAGGAGTTGGAAGGTAGCAAGAAAAGTATAGTGTTTTGCATCTATAATTAATATATCCACTAAAAATAGATTTTCTAAAAGTTGGTCATTTAACAGTGAAATAATTTCAAGTATGTATAAACTACCTTTTATTCTATGAGATACTATTTTACTATTGCCAGTTGCCATATAATTTTAGACCAGCTTTTAATTGCATATTAGTTTTTATCTTTCCGAGAATAAGTTATAATGCTCTCTCTCAACCCAACCCACCTCACCAGGTCATTGTTGTGAAAAAAATAAGGGAGAAGTGTGTTGGATATGTTTGCTTTCTTGAGTTATTTGTAAAAATAATAAAGGCAGGAAGCAAATAATAAACAAACAAACAAATAAATACCAGGCTGCAATAAAAAAGGTCTCAGATTTTCATTTGGACCTTCAAACGGTGATTAAAAAAAAGAGTACCATGTGAGGTACATAATGATTACATTTAATTACACCCATTCCTGATTTTCCAAAATGTTTGAATAGCTAAACGCTGCCACCAAAGATGATAGTGAATTTCTTTTTGTATACAGTTTGTTCACCAGCATTTCTTTAGTTACTGAACTATGTATCTGATTAAGCATAATAGAGGTTAAATGCCATCTGTGTACAACCTTTAATTATTTTCTCTTTGGCTGAAACTGATTTTGTAGGTTTAGCATGCCAGATTAAAACGCATTTAGCTCTCCCAGTGTGGGAATATAAATCCTTTTCTGAGATTGCTGTGACTCCCTTGATAGTATATTTGCAGTCATGTGAAAAAAGTCAGTGCATCTTCTTTGAGTTCTGTGATTTTATATATCAGAACATAGTAAAAAACCATACGGTCCTCACAATTCTTAAAAGGAGGTAACGACAATGCATGATATAAACATATGGCATACACCATGTCATCATTTATTTTGCAAAAAGAAAGCCAAAATGGAGAAGCCGTCTACGAAAAACTAAGTACATCTTATGATTCCATGGCTTGTAGAACCACCTTTAGCAGGAATAACTTGATTAGATTAACAGAGTTGGAAGGGACCTTGTAGATCAGTGATGGTGAACCTTTTACACACCGAGTGCCCAAACTGCATGCATGTATCCCCAAACTGAAAGGTGTATGTGCATACATGGACATGCGTGCATGTGCAGACATGCGCAGACTGTCAAGCCCCAGTCCAGGGCTCGACATACCTGGGGGGGAAGCAGTTGCAGCGATCTACGAGGACAACTGGGAAGGTGGTGGGAGGCCATTTCGGGCGGCGGACGACAGGCTAGCTCTATGCGGGCAGTGACCGTCAGCCAGCGCTTTCAGAGAGGCTTCCGGCTCCCAGCATGGCTGGGCGCTTACTGATGATATCACGAAGAGCCAGAGAGCTGCATTGGGCGGGAGTTACAAAGAAGCAACGACCAGCTGGGAGGGGGGTGGTTTCGGCTGTCGGATGGTGGCTTAGCCAGGAGCAGAAGAATAAATAACGCTGAGAGGCAAATGCTCTCAGCACTGACTTTGAACCAACCACTCGTCGTGTGCTGCGGTCCAGCTGTGTAGTGGCTAATAAAGCTTAGCAAACCACCTTCGGATGCTGGTCTTTTGTGTGGCCACACAGGCCTGGAGCAGACATGTGCAAACATGCACATGCACGGAGATGTGCAAACATATACATGCACGGAGATGTGCAAATATGCACATGGACGGAAATGCACACATGCACAGCAGAGACCCGAAGACCAGCTGGCTGGTGGGAGGCGGGCATCAGTGCAGTGCAGCAAGAGGTAAGATTTTTTTTTCTTTCGTGAGCTTCTGTTTCATCGTTTTCAGGGAAATAGAAGTTCACAAAAGGAATGCCATAGAGATCTGACCTGAGGCAACGGCACGCGTGCCAACAGAGAGGGCTCTGCGTGCCACCTCTGGTACACGTGCCAGAGGTTCGCCATCACAGTTGTAGGTCATTTAGTCCAACCCCCCGCCCAAGCAGGGGACGGTACACCATTTCTGACAAATGGCAGTCCAATCTCTTCTTGATGAAGCTCCCACAGCTTCTGAAGGCAAGCTGTTCCATTGGTTAGTTGTTCTTGAAGTAATCATTTTCTGTATGACTTTATCAGTCTCTCGCATCATAGTGGAGTCACGTGATAAAGTCACGTGAAAAAGTAAGAGAAGCCTCTTTACCATGCTTAGTTTTCTCCATTTTGGCTTTTATTTTTCTAAAATAAATAACAATATGGTATAATATATCATGTGCTATTATTGTTCATCTGAGGTTGTATTTACCTATTTTTAAGAATTGCTAAGGACCAGATGATTTTTACTATATCCTGACATGTAAAACCATAGTACTGAAGGAGGTTCTCTTACTTTTTCACATGACTTTCACATGTGTAGACCATAACAGCTCAACTATAGTAGAGATCAATCTTTCATAGTTTTAAGTTGCAAGTCAGTCAGTATCCATTGTTCAATTTCTGTTGAAGACATACATCAGGAGTGTCAAACTCATGCACTGGCCACGCCCACCCATTTTAGCAAAGGGAGAAAAAGTCATGATACATTATGTGACGACAACATGACGACATGAGTTGACACCCCTGACCTCCATAGTCACTTGGCTGAAATGGACAATCATAGAAATAAAATAAAATAATAGAAGTAAAGAAATTCCATTTTCAATGTTGCAGTGAAATGAACCAGCTTGTAAAACATTTTTCTTGATGTTAACTAAAAGACTACTGAAATTCTTCCATGTTGTCGGTTTACAGTTGTTGTACAGTTCTTGGAATTACGTCAGTTTACTATTCCCCAGTCCTTAAACTGAGGATACCATATTTATTTGCATGAAAAGACAAAGCCTAAAATGTGATTGGGGACAGGTATTTCAAGAGTCTGCTATTTCTATATGTAATCGTTTTTTACTGGGATCATCTTGGGAAGAGATTATGTGTTGTGTGTTCTAATGTGTGTATGATGTGAATTGCATACTTGGGTCATGTGATGCAAAATGTCACAAGGTCCTTGGCAGAGTGATATCATGGCACTATGCAGATATCATGTTGACACTGTTGTAGCTTTTTGAGGATATCTCCAACATCCTGCCATTTGGGTCTAAATAGTGGTTTAACTTGAAATTATTCTAATTCTAATTTGGGTTAGACTTTTACCTGCACGGTTGAATACTTTCAAGAAATGTTCCTACCCCTTTAAGTTTATCTTTCAAGGTTTCTTTTAAAGCATTATCTTTATTGCATCTCCAACAAAATGCTGTTCAGACAGTCCTTTTCCATATAAAAATAATGGAATCCAATAAATTTCGAATATTTTTTGTTTTATAAATCTTAATTTGAGGCCCATTAACATTCTAGCTATAAAACTTAAGATATTCTTCCATTGTCTAGACAATATAGGAACCTCTAATTTATTATCCCACACTTTTCTTAAAACATCAGCTTTTCAAATTGATTTATTGATATCTATAAAAACTAGTAGTAGGTTTTTTTTAGTTTTAAGGCTGTTCTAGTTAGTATCTCAGGGATGTCAGAAGCTGAAAATGTTGCTTGTCCAAACAATATTGTTAACAAATGTAGTATTTGTAAGGGCAGCCATTTTATTACATCCAAACAATATTGTTAACAAATGTAATCATTTTATTACATCTGTTAGATGATAACATCTTTATTTCTGACTAATCTTTAAAGACTTTGCTTAGTCAGCAGTTTGCTTTTTCATGGGTTATCCAACAAAATAAGAACAAGATATTTAACTGGAACAGAAGGGAGTTGTCTTAATCCCTGTGAGTTTTGAATTATTGCGTCCAAAAAAGATTCTGTAGAGTTATTTGCTTTAAACAATCCAATCATTAATAAGGGGAAATTGTAGAATAAATATTCAACAAGTGGAAAACTTTTTCCAGTCTACAAATCAGATCCTTTTGCTCTTCTACTGGTAAGATTCCAGATTTCAGACTTTCTGGGGGGTAAGTCTTTCTTTTAAAAAGTCATTAAATGAAGCTGGAGATTTCACATTGGTTTAATTGTATTAATAGATACAGTTGATTTTGGGGGTGGGTGGGTAGAGTGGGTATTATGCCAGTTGAGGCTGCAAGTATTAGACAAATATTCCAATTACAAATACTAGCTGGACTAAGTTGTAAAAAAAGATCAAATGGACCTCAGTTTTGTTAACATGGTTGAAAGGCTAAAAATATTAAAAGATTCCTTGTCTCTTATACTTAAGGAACCTTTAGACTTCATCAAATCAGTGTAAAGGCATTTGTATCCAAAGAGCTGGCTCAGAGATCATCCAACAATTATTGCTTATATCATTAAATGCATTTCTTCAACTTCAGCTGATTATTGTAAGTAGTGTCAGAGCTCTTCATCTCCCGTGGAGCTGTGATTTACTGCCACCTAAGCAAATAAGGTCCCAATAAACATCATACCTCTCCTTATTCCTAATGAAATATTTAAGCATATTTCCCCAATGAATGAGAATTGAAATCTTTCTGATCTGAACTCTCTTGATCAGATCAAAAGAGGTCCAGTTTCTTGATCATAAGCTCAAAATGTTAAAGCTGTAATTGCCACTGTTAATAATAATCACTAAACATGTAACATTATCACTCCCAATCAACAGTGTGTATATATATATATATAAATATGAATACTATAAAAATAAATACATATGCAATACAGGTACAGACTAAATAACCTACTTGCAGATGCTAGAGAAATCTGCAATAATCTTTTGGCTGGCTTTATTCGGCTAGCACACAGAGCCTAGATAACATGTCAGGAATAACAGATTGCTTATCTGATTTTTTTTTAAAAAAAAATATGAAAATCCTCTGAAAATCCAGAAAATAAGAAAAATATGGCAACAGGTATCTCTCTATAAAATATGTAGTAGCCTGAACAAGCATATCTCCGGGATGGTTTAATTGGTTTTTCTGCACAACTGCAGAGGGTTAGCCCAGATCAGAGTTTTTGAACTTTTTCAGTTGTTTTTTTAAAGAACCCTTGATTGAAAGTCAAAGCTCTGGTAATAGAAAATGGGCTGCATTTGACTGAACTTACTTTTCCTTCCTTAGTGTGTCTCAGGAACCGTGGGATTCTACGGAGCAGGGTTGGTAAAAGCCTTAGATCATTTTTGTGTATCCTTCCAACTCTAGAATTCAACGTTTATGTGATTCACTGTGAGAGAACAGGGCCAACTGTTTCAGCAGCTCCAGAGCCTCAAGGAAAAATGCATTCATTAAAAGGCAAATTATTAAATCTGCCATCTAAGGAAACAGATGGCAGGACGTCAAAGATGCTCAGGAAAATGCTTTCCAGTTGGGCAGAAATAAAACAGTATGGCAACAGGATAATTCAAGGCAGAGTTACGGGTTCCTATATTTTAAAGTTTGGTTTTATTTTTTTACTTAATTCATTTCTGATTCTTTACAGCCAAACAATCCAGCATTGTTGCTGTTCATGGAAGTTTTGGGGCAAGACAATTTGACATAAGTTTCCCTAGAATGGCCTTCATTCAATTCAACTGGAAATTATCAGAGGAGCCAGCCCTGGTGCAGGATATTTAACCTTAACCAGAAGTCAGGCATGACCATCCAAATTCTTCCTTCAGTGCTGAGGAATTCAGTGTCAAAGCAAAAAGCTATACTGGAAAGATATCTGGGAGTTTGAAAGAGGTCTCTTAAACATTAAAATGCAATGCACTCTAGATGGGGCTGCCCTTGAAAAGTATCCAGAAGCTTTAATTGGTTCCAAATGCAGCAGCCCTCATGGTTTTGTGCAAGTCTAGATTTGTACACGTGTCACCTGTCTTGCTGGTGACATTGCTTGGTCCAATTCAAGGTGCTAGTTGTCAACTTTAAAGCACTACATGGCTTGAGACTAGGTTATTTGCAGGACAATTTTCCCCCCAGTTACATCTACCTGACCCACCTGAGCCAGAGAGGCAGTGGGAACAAGAAAAAATAAACTTCTCTGTGGTGGCTCCCTCCCTGAAGAACATCATCCTTGTGGAAATATGATTGGCCCCACCTTGATATTCTTTTGAAGACAAGGTTTTGCTAATGGACGTGTGGACCCGAGAATGGTATGAAGTCCATCAAGTGATTTGTTTGATTATTTTTTTTTGCCAGGAGAGTGCAGGTTTATTGTGTTTTGTATTTAGGGTTTTATTTCTGTAAGCTATCTGGAGTCACAGTGAGTGAGTTGGACAGCTGTACGCATTTTATAGATAAAAAAACAAGCAAAAAAATACTATACTTTCTCAAACCCTAGCCCTGTGATGGCGAACCTATGGCATACATGCCACAGGTGGTACACGGAGCCATATCGGTGGGCACATGAATGTTGCCCTAGCTTAGCTCCGGTGCACATGCATACGCCAGGCAGCTGATTTCTGCCAGGCCCACTAGAAGTCTGGAAACGGGTCATTTCCGGCCTCTGGAGGACCTCAAGAATGCCTCTAGAGCCTGCGGAGGGCGAAAAATGGGCCTACTGGGCCCACTGTGCCATCGAATGCCAAAATTGGGGGGAGTGGGGACAGGGCACACTGAATTATGGGTGTGGGTAACAACCCCTCTGTGCTCCCCCCACTTTTGGCACGTGATGGCAAAAAGGTTAGCCATCACTGCCCTAGCCCATTTGTAGCCTTATTCAGATTTTGCAAAGAAGGTAAGGTAACAATCGTTCCAGAAACAATTTTGCGGTAGAAAATTGCCTTACTTCAAGTAGAGATAAAAACTAATTTGTTATTGGCTATTAACATTTTTTCCCCAAACTCCTGATCTTGAGATTCTGAGAAGGGAAAATCTCCCTGTAAGATGTTTCTCAATTAGCCACTTTTCTAAGACCCAAAGTCTACAAATGTAGGAATTTCAAAAGTTGCAATGTTTAGCATATTATCCTCATTTGGAGACACAAAAATACTTCAGAGTTTCATTAAGAAGCAATAATTTAGCAATTTGGCAGATGCAGAATGTTTTTGTGCTACCTTTTCTGTATCATCATATTTCTATACCAAAGTTTTATTTCTTAAAAAAGAGATTTAAAAAAATGAAACTCTCTCTAGGTAATTCAGTGGAGCAGAAAGTCTCCAAGACAGCAATAATTTACAATGCATGCATGAAAAATAGAACTAAAACATCTGTAATATAAACACAAAAAAATAAATAGGGTACAAGCAGAAGATATGTTTTCACGATCAGCTATAAAAAAGCATTCTAAACAATATTGGAAGTGAAGAGCAGATGATTATTTATTCCATCACCATCTTTACCACACTTCACAATTAATCATTTAGCTGGACACGATTCTATTTTTTATTTTCAAAAATATTTCTGGGGTTTATGAGCTCCAAATGTTTTTTTTATTGATGAATACGATAATTTATAATAAATATAAAAACATAGATATTAAGACCATAATTTAATACATGCCAACTTTCCATAAAAAAACACAAGAAGCTTTAAAAAGAAAAAAAGTCAAGTTAGTTGACTTTAGGGCCAAGGAGCCTGAGGGTTGACAAGAGGTACATTGAACCCTTGGGTACCTCAATAGCTCTGTGTGGTTTAGACATTAAATTTAGTTACTGCCAACCTTGTAATAAGAAAGGAACATTTTATTGGCAATAAACATAGTTTGCAATACATGTAGATTAAGCCAATCCCCACTGTCTCCAGATAGGGCCGAGAAAAATTCCTGTCTATAGCCTGGAAAGCTGCTACCAGGGAGAACAAATAAAGTACTCAGCCAGATGGACAATTGGCCTGGTTTAACATAAGCCAGTGTCTTGTGTTTCAGCATCCCACTCAACAGTTTATTTCCTGTGACTTGCAAGTCACAGGAACATAACCCAGTTGGAATAGTCATTGGCTCATAGTTTGCTTATTCAAAGGGCTTCATGAGTTTTCTGGATTTAATATAGCTCTTGGACAGCGTTTCGCATCTGATGCAGAACAGTTATGAGTTTCTGTATTTCATTTCCATGACAGACCAATGAGGAAGGCCAATCAAGAATTTACAGTTTACATTATATAGATAATGCATTCTGAGATTTAAATGCAGTTCTTTACTTCCAGATGTGCAGGACTTTAGTTCCTGTAATCCCCCAGCCAGCATGTACAAATATTAAAAAACAGGCATTTTCAGCTGGCAGGGTGCATACTCTAAAAGAAATAATGACAGAAAAGAATAAACAAAGAAGAAAGGGGAGGGAGGGAAGTATTTAAAAAAAAAATTAACATGAATCTTTTTTTATTCAAAAAGTTTTTATTAGTCAAAAAAGGTTTATACAAATACATATCAGGTATGGTAAATTTTCATTTTTCTTATCTAAAATAAGAATTTTACTCAAATTTTTTAACACATACAACAGCCATAAGGCAAGCAGGTGACACGAAGTAGCTAAGTTTGCAAATTTTAAATACGTAATAAAGAAGAGTCAAGAATAAACAGAATATCGTACAAAAGAGAATAAGGAAAACCAACACAATCCCAAATATCTTTATCACTTCCTAGTTTTGGATCTCAGAACTCTGGGTTCAGCCTGACCCAACTCCAGGGCCGCAACAGCGGCAGCCGCTTCAGCCCCATGATCTATAACCTCCCCTTCTTCAATTCCTGGGTCATCTGATTCCAGGAAGGCTTTGTGTTCCTCCACATAGGCCGTAGCCTCCGCAATTGTACTGATTTTTTTCGTAATGCCCTCCCGGAAAATCATCAATCCCTCTGGCATCAGCCATCTGAAGCCCACTCCGTTCTGGTACAATTTGCTTGACAAAAAATAATATTTCTTTCTATTTCACGTACCTGTCTGGGAATCTGCCTCAGAATGGCTATCTCCTGCCCCTGTAAATCAGTGCCCCACTCCTATGTTTTCTAAGAATTTCATCTCGCCTCTTCTCACAAATTTGACATGAACCTCTCTGGGAACTGCATGCGTGCATATTGTAATTAACTCTATAAACTCGATCCACATCCCAATTCATGAAATCAACACCTCTCCCAAGAAATTCTCCCAACAATTTAGTCACAACATCTCTCAAGTCTTCTTGGTCCACTTCTTCCAAATTTTGAAACCTAAGGAAATAAGACATTTTATCCATCTGTAGTCCAAGCACAGCATTGCCTGTCGTCTCCTCTCTTTTCTGCACTGCCCGCATCTCACCCTCCAAACCTTCCACTTTCTGCTTGTTTTCTGCTGAAACTTGTTGAGTATCCTTTAAATCCTTTTGGATAGTCACAATTTCTGCTCTTATTTCATCCAATTTCTTGTCCATATTAGATAACTTTTCCAAAATTCTCCATCTCTCCAGCAGTTGGTCTCTGACCTTTGCCATTAAGGAAAAAAATACAAAATCCTCAGGCAGGCACAGTATCCTTGTAATTTCCTCCGGATCCACCAGGGGCACTCACAGGAGCAACGAGTCCAGAGTACAGTTAGTCAACCAGGAAGTCAAGGGAAGTGATGTCATCAAAATTCTCATAGTGAAGGCGGAAGCTGGACGCCACCACTGTTCCCCAGAAGGAGGGGGCCTCAAACCTTCCCTCCTAAATTTCTCCATCACCTCTTCTCTCCAGAGCTCCACAAAACCGTAATCTTCTTATTTTAAGTTCTCCTCTCTCCAGAATAACTCGTGCTCCTTCCAACCGCAGGGGAGAAAACCCCCGCACCGGAGCAGTCCACCACGCCACCGATATTCCCTTCCCTTCTCCTCCTCAATTCTTCTCCGTGCCCTGTTCACCACCAGGCTGCTGCAGTTATAAATCCAATGCCCCGGTGTCACCGGGCACAGCGGCCCAGGCGACGACCAAAATAATGGCCGCGGCCTGTGGCCTCCGAACCCCGCCGAGCCTAGGACGCGCCAGCATCGGTCCCCACAGTCCTGTATGTCGGCTGGGAGACCCCTGGCGAGCCGTCCGTGCGGCAGGTGTCCTTTTCGGACCACCTGGCCCCTGAGGGCCTCGGCGGCGGCCGGATTCGGGCGCTGGAGGCAGGAGAAGCCTTCCAGACGTCCGTTGCCGCTGGATACCGGAAGTCGTCTCCGAAAATTAACATGAATCTTTATTCCCTGTTTTGGAATAGACTTCCAGTAGCAGATCTGCTATATTGAGATTAAAAACAGGCCTCCTATTGCATTTACCTTTTCTGAGTCTTTACCCTTTGGATATACGTATGCCTTCATTTGAGATGAGCACATTCGAACAAAGGATAATTATTATAATAATCTTTATAAATCTGTCAAGAGGGCAAGGGCTACTGCTGCCCCGATTTTGAAACAACTGGCCAGCCTCATCTCCATAAGTAGTATAACTATGGGAAACACTTTCCCCCCCCAAAAACTGGAACTTACTTTAATGAATCTCCTTTCTTTCAAGTTTCTGTATTTCTAATATGAAATAGTGGATAGGTTGTCCTCAGTGTATGACCACAATTGGACCAGAATTTCTGTTGCTAAACAAGGTGATTGTTGAATGAGTTGCACCTGATCTTTTTTTTAACCACAGTTGTTAAGCAAATCATTGCATTTGTTAAGCGAAACATGAGGTTGTTAAGGGAATCTTGCTTCTCCCATTGACTTCACTTATCGGAAACCGGCTGAGAAGTTGCAGTTGGTGATCACATGACCCCAGGATGCTGCAACCATCATAAATACATGATTTATTTATTTATTTATTAAATTTTTATACCGCCCTTCTCCCGAGGGACTCAGGGCGGTGTACAGCCAAAAGATAAAAAATATAAAAAATATACAATTAAAACAACAATTTAAAACCGAGCAAATTAGAAAAAATGGCCAATATTAAAAATTTAAAATTTAAAATTCCAAACCCTAAAATGATGATAAAACCCCAGTTGAAAATTTAAAAATATTAGGCCAGTCCCGCTTGAATAAATAAGTGTGTTTTCAGCTCACGGCGAAAGGTCCGAAGATCAGGCCCTTGACGTAATCCAGGGGGAAGTTCGTTCCAGAGCGTAGGAGCTCCCACTGAGAAGGCCCTGCCCCTGGGGGCCGCCAGCCGACCTTGTTTGGCGGACGGCACCCTGAGAAGACCCTCTCTGTGTGAGCGTATGGGTCGGTGGGAGGCATAAGGTAACAGCAGGCGGTCCCGTAAGTACCCGGGTCCTAAGCCATGGAGCGCTTCGAAGGTGGTGACCAGGATCTTAAAGCGCACCCGAAAGACTACAGGAAGCCAGTGCAAGCCGCACAGGATTGGTGTTACATGGGAGCAACGAGTTGCTCCCACTATTACCCGCGCAGCTGCATTCTGGACTAGCTGCAGCCTCCGGGTGCACTTCAAGGGCAGCCCCATGTAGAGAGCATTGCAATAATCCAAACGGGAAGTGACAAGAGCGTGAGTGACCGTGCATAAGGCATCCCGGTCAAGGAAGGGGCGCAACTGGCGGACCAAGCATACTTGGTAAAAAGCCCTCCTGGAGACGGCCGCCAAATGATTGTCAAACGACAGCCGCCCATCCAGGAGGACGCCCAAGTTGCGCACCCTTTCCATTGGGGC